>NC_090727.1:123746668-123756668 GCF_036898095.1 Palaemon carinicauda | reverse complement strand
CTCTTTTAAATATGGCGGACGTTGGTTGCTATTCGATGTCTCTTTTAAATATGGCAGACGTTGGTTGCTATTCGATACCTCTTTTAAATATGGCTTACGTTGGTTGCTATTCGATGTCTCTTTTAAATATGGCGGACGTTGGTTGCTATTCGATGTCTCTTTTAAATATGGCGGACGTTGGTTGCTATTCGATACCTCTTTTAAATATGGCTTACGTTGGTTGCTATTCGATGTCTCTTTTAAATATGGCGGACGTTGGTTGCTATTCGATACATCTTTTAAATATGGCGGACGTTGGTTGCTATTCGATGTCTCTTTTAAATATGGCGGACGTTGGTTGCTATTCGATGTCTCTTTTAAATATGGCGGACGTTGGTTGCTATTCGATGTCTCTTTTAAATATGGCGGACGTTGGTTGCTATTCGATGTCTCTTTTAAATATGGCGGACGTTGGTTGCTATTCGATACCTCTTTTAAATATGGCTTACGTTGGTTGCTATTCGATGTCTCTTTTAAATATGGCGGACGTTGGTTGCTATTCGATACCTCTTTTAAATATGGCGGACGTTGGTTGCTATTCGATGTCTCTTTTAAATATGGCGGACGTTGGTTGCTATTCGATGTCTCTTTTAAATATGGCGGACGTTGGTTGCTATTCGATGTCTCTTTTAAATATGGCGGACGTTGGTTGCTATTCGATACCTCTTTTAAATATGGCTTACGTTGGTTGCTATTCGATGTCTCTTTTAAATATGGCGGACGTTGGTTGCTATTCGATACATCTTTTAAATATGGCGGACGTTGGTTGCTATTCGATACATCTTTTAAATATGGCGGACGTTGGTTGCTATTCGATGTCTCTTTTAAATATGGCGGACGTTGGTTGCTATTCGATACATCTTTTAAATATGGCGGACGTTGGTTGCTATTCGATACCTCTTTTAAATATGGCGGACGTTGGTTGCTATTTGATGCTTATTTTAAAGATGGGTGACGTTGGTTTATATTTGATACCTTTCTTTTAAATATGGCGGACGTTGGTTGTTATTCGATACCTCTTTTAAATATGGCGGACCTGAGCAGCAGCTCTTTTTTTGCTTTTCCACCCAGCGTAACAGAACCACCACCTCCTCCCTATTCCAGCGTCAAGCACCAGTTGGCAAAGCACACAAGGACACGAGAAAAGCAAACTGCTGCCGCTGGAACTTCACCGGCTGTGTGGAAAAGCTTAATATCAGTAGAAGTAGCAGCAGTGGAAGCAGCAAGTAGGGGGGGGGGGGGGTATTAGAGGGGGGTAGGGGGGTCTTTTGAGCTTCCGTGTATTTTGCTCGCTTCCCGGATCTGTTTGGGCTTATAATCCAATGCAAACATTCGGCGGTGGTTCCTCGGAGGGTGGATCCCGAGGGGGCGCCTCGGGTTTGAGCCTCGCTAGGGAGAGATGCGAGGCGCGCGGTGTTGGGCAAGAGGCTGTGAAGAGATGATGAGGATTATTATGATGATGATGATGATGAGGAGGGAGGCGGTGATGAATAAAGAGATGAGAAGCGATGTTGGGAGGTGATTGAGATGACGGAATAGGAGAGAGAGAGAGAGAGAGAGAGAGAGAGAGAGAGAGACCTGATTTGATGATTTGATGAGTTGAGTGATGATAAAACGATTCTGTGAAACTCGTCCCTTGAAACTTGAAAAAATTCTTCAAAAGGAAAAAAAACTTGAAAATTTGATAAGCCATTTTTCATTAAAACTTAAAAAAAAAAATCAATTTAGAAAATCATATGAAAACATTAAAGAAAAAATTTGCGTTGAAAAGTTAGATAAAAAAATCTTTGATGAAATTAATAGAAAGAAATTGCTGGAAATTTTCTGAAGACTCAGATAATTAGCCTAAAACAGTAAAAGAAAAATAAAAGCTAAAAACTGGGTAATGAATAATCATATGAATAATTTTCCTATAAAGCTAATAAAAAAAATAATGAAAACATAAGATTAAAAAGGTACCGTTGTGGTGGCCAATGTGGTAACGTCCCTGACTGGCGAACGCTAGACTAAGGGTTCGAGTCCCTCCCAAACTCGTTGCTGCAACCTCACCATCCTTGTGAGCTAAGAAGGTCGGGTTAGAGGAGCCTATATGTCTTATCTACTGAGTCATCAGCAGCCATTGCCTGACCCTCCTTGGTCCTAGCTTGGGTGCTGGCCAGTTTCTAGGACATTGTCCTGCATGAGAGGGCAATGTCACTGTCCCTCGCCTCAGCCATTCATGAGCGGCCTTTAAACCTTTAAGCCTTCAAACAGTCCCCTCTTCCTCCTAAAAAAAGCCACTTACTTTGAAAATATGTCTGAACAGATGCCTATAGGTCTATCTGCTGAGTCATCAGCAGTCATTGCCTGACCGTCGTAGGTCCTAGCTTGGGTAGAGAGGGGCATGGGCGCTGGTCAGTCTCTACGGCATTGTCCTGCTTGATAGGGCAATATCACTGTCCCTCGCCTCTGCCATTCATGAGCGGCCTTTGGGGTTAGAGGAGCCTATAGCTCTATCTGCTGAGTCATCAGCAGCCATTGCCTGAGCCTCCTTGGTCCTAGCTTGAGTGGAGAGGGGCATGGACGCTAGTCAGTTTCTAGGGTATTGTCCGGCAGGGCAATGTCACTGTCCCTTGCCTCTGCCATTCATGAGCGGCCTTTAAACCATTAAACCTTTCAACAGTCCCCTCTTCCTCCTAAAAAAAACCACTAGCTTTGAAAATATGCGTCTGAACACAGAAGTCAAAAAAATGAATTTCCAGGATTCCCTGGATTATCTCGCGCAAGCAAACGGAAAGTTTTAGCACTGGATTTGCCCAAGGCACACAGATGAACAGAGTTGTCTGCAAGCAAGCACAAACGCGGCTTTCTGAAATATTGTGCGAGCAAATAAAAAGCCCTTAACGGGGAAACTTCCTCTCAAGTTTTTTTGTGTGCTTGGAATGTACTTTATTTCTTGAATCAAGCATTTCAGTTTTTTTTTATTTTTTTTTTATTTTTTATTTTTTTTTTTTTACGTTATGTTTTATCCCCTGTTTGTTTGTGTGTTCGTTTGCGAACAGCCTCCTGACCACAGTTTTAAGCGTTGAGTAATGATACTTGTTAAGTAAAATTTTTTTTTTTTTTTTTTTTTTTTTTTTTTTTTTTTTTTTTTTTTTTTTTTTTATTGCCTGTTTGTGTGTGCGTTTGTTTGTGAACAGCTTCCTGACCACAATTTTAATCGTTGAGTAATGATACTTGTTAAGTAAAATGCTGGAAACGATGAAAATTTTGGAAGGCCAAGGTCAAATTGTGTCTGTGAATTGTCTGTGAATAGCTTCCAGGCCACAATTTTAATAGTAGAGTAATGAAACTTGCATGGATTAACTGTTATGTAAAAAGCTGGAAATTATCAAATTTTTAAAGGCCAGAGTCAAAGGTCGAGGTCATGGACAAGCAAAATGTCCAATTCACGTAATCAGGCATAAGTTTGGACATCGTTATCACAGAGACTTCAAACTTGGTTCATATTCGAGTGTATGGAAATCCACGCCTATTAATACATGTTAAGATCAAAGGTCAGAGTCGAGCAAAAGGTCTAGAAATAAGCTGCTGCAGCGGAGGTCTGCCCTCTACTGAGTGCCCCTCTAGTTTAGAAATGTTTTAGATTTGCAATTGAAGGTTTGTTTATGGTAATATTTTAGTTTTGTTCTGTTTGAAGATGTAATAGTATAAGTTATAGCGAGAAAATTTCGTAGTTATTTAAAGGTGTTTGTAAGTAAAACAACAAATACAACAAACAACAACAACAACAACATCATCAACAACAACAACAAATGCAGCCGTTTCTAGGTCACTGCAGAACAAAGGCCTCAGACATGTCCTTTTTCATGTCTGGGGTTTGGCTACTTTTATCACCACGGTGACCATTGCAGATTGGTGCTGATGGGAGACTTGTCTGATTACTCACGGCAAACCAACCTAGTATGGATGTCCCTGACTAGTACAGCTTTGCTGATCATTGCGATACACAAATCAGAAAAGGCGAAATATAGTCATAATTCAAATAGTGAATTGAACCACTAAATGATAATACTAATAATAATAATAATAATAATAATAATAATAATAATAATTGTTGTTGTTGTTGTTGTTGTTGTTGTTGTTGTTAATAAAGCTCTGTAGTTTTAGATCAATGGTTTTAACATATATTTTAAGATTTAATTTAGATTAAATGTTGTTTAAGTGTTTTTCCTAATTCACGTAAACTTTTTCTTTCTTTTCCAGGTAGGCGCTGGGCATTGCTAGAAAGCTGTATTGGTGAGTAAAAACACAAGTTAGTTTCTCTCTCTCTCTCTCTCTCTCTCTCTCTCTCTCTCTCTCTCTCTCTCTCTCTCTCTCTCTCTCTTTACTTATCCTTTTATATATATATATATATATATATATATATATATATATATATAAATATATATATATATATATATATATATAAATATATATCTATATATATATATATGTATATATATATATATATATATATATATATATATTAGAAATTTTTGGAGAAAATAATTTCATCCATTTAATTAAAATGATAGTGTTTTTTAACGGTTTTTTGACAGATTTCCGTCTTTTTTTTTATTCCTCTCCTCTTCATTCATTCTCCGTTGGCCTCCCGTATTTTTCTCTTTCTTGTTTTCCTACTCTCCCCTCTCTTCCTCCTCTTCCATCTTTCTCCCAAATTTCGCTCTCCTCTTTTTCCTCATTTTCTCATCTTCCTCAAACTTCTCTTCCTCTTGCTTCTCCCATCTTCCTTCTAGTTCTTCCCTCTTCTCCTATTCCATATTCCTTCGTCTTCTCTCTTCTCCTATTCCTCTTCCTTCTCCCATCTTCCTTCCTCTTCTCTTCTTCCCTCTTCTCCTATTTCTCTTCCTTCTCCCATCTTCCTTCTCTCTTCTCCTATTCCTCTTCCTTCTCCCATCTTCCTTCCTCTTCTCTTCTTCCCTCTTCTCCTATTCCTCTTCCTTCTCCCATTTTCCTTTTGTCTTCTTCCTTCTCCCATTTTCCTTTTGTCTTCTTCCTCCTCCCTATCTCCCATCTTTGCCCCATCATTCTTCCCTCTCCTCCCATCCTTTTCTTCGTCTGCCCTATCTTCCTTTCATGATTCCTCCCTCTCATCCTATTACTCTAGGTTCTCCCATTTTTCTTCTCCTATTTCCTTCTTCTTCGCTCCCACCTTCTCCCTATCATTCTTCCTTCTCCTCCTATTCCTTCTCTTTTCCCCATCTTCCTTCCACTCCTCGTCTTCTTCGTTCTCCTTCCCATCCTTCTTCCCTCTCCTCCTATTCCTTCTCTTTTCCCCATCTTCCACTCTTTCTCTTCCTCATTATCTTTTCCATCATTCTTCCGTCTCCTCTCATTCCTTATCTTTTCCTCCGTCTTCCTTCCACTCCCCTTTTTCTTCCTCTGTCCCATCATTCTTCCTTCTCCTCCTATTCCTTCTCTTTTCCCCATCATCCTTCCATTCCTCCTCTTCTTCGTTCTCTTTCCCATCCTTCTTCCCTCTCCTCCTATTCCTTCTCTTTTTCCCATCTTCCTTCCACTCCTCCTCTTCCTCTTTCCCATCATTCTTCCTTCTCCTCCTATTCCTTCTCTTTTCCCCATCATCCTTCCATTCCTCCTCTTCTTCGTTCTCTTTCCCATCCTTCTTCCCTCTCCTCCTATTCCTTCTCTTTTCCCCATCTTCCTTCCACTCCTCCTCTTCCTCTTTCCCATCATTCTTCCTTCTCCTCCTATTCCTTCTCTTTTCCCCATCATCCTTCCATTCCTCCTCTTCTTCGTTCTCTTTCCCATCCTTCTTCCCTCTCCTCCTATTCCTTCTCTTTTTCCCATCTTCCTTCCATTCCTCCTCTTCTTCGTTCTCTTTCCCATCCTTCTTCCCTCTCCTCCTATTCCTTCTCTTTTTCCCATCTTCCTTCCACTCCTCCTCTTTCTCTTTCCCATCCTTCTTCCCTCTCCTCCTATTCCTTCTCTTTTTCCCATCTTCCTTCCACTCCTCCTCTTCCTCTTTCCCATCCTTCTCCCTCTCCTCCTATTCCTTCTCTTTTTCCCATCTTCCTTCCACTCCTCCTCTTCCTCTTTCCCATCATTCTTCCTTCTCCTCCTATTCCTTCTCTTTCCCCATCATCCTTCCATTCCTCCTCTTCTTCGTTCTCTTCCCATCCTTCTTCCCTCTCCTCCTATTCCTTCTCTTTTTCCCATCTTCCTTCCACTCCTCCTCTCCTCTTTCCATCATTCTTCCTTCTCCTCCTATTCCTTCTCTTTCCCCATCATCCTTCCATTCCTCCTCTTCTCGTTCTCTTTCCCATCCTTCTCCCTCTCCTCCTATTCCTTCTCTTTTCCCCATCTTCCTTCCACTCCTCCTCTTCCTCTTCCCATCATTCTTCCTTCTCCTCCTATTCCTTCTCTTTCCCCATCATCCTTCCATTCCTCCTCTCTTCGTTCTCTTTCCCATCCTTCTTCCCTCTCCTCCTATTCCTTCTCTTTTTCCCATCTTCCTTCCATTCCTCCTCTTCTTCGTTCTCTTTCCCATCCTTCTTCCCTCTCCTCCTATTCCTTCTCTTTTCCCCATCTTCCTTCCACTCCTCCTCTTCCTCTTTCCCATCCTTCATCCCTCTCCTCCTATTCCTTCTCTTTCCCATCTTCCTTCCACTCCTCCTCTTCCTCTTTCCCATCATTCTTCCTTCTCCTCCTATTCCTTCTCTTTCCCCATCATCCTTCCATTCCTCCTCTTCTTCGTTCTCTTCCCATCCTTCTTCCCTCTCCTCCTATTCCTTCTCTTTTTCCCATCTTCCTTCCATTCCTCCTCTTCTTCGTTCTCTTCCCATCCTTCTTCCCTCTCCTCCTATTCCTTCTCTTTTCCCCCATCTTCCTTCCACTCCTCCTCTTCCTCTTCCCATCATTCTTCCTTCTCCTCCTATTCCTTCTCTTTTCCCCATCATCCTTCCATTCCTCCTCTTCTTCGTTCTCTTCCCATCCTTCTTCCCTCTCCTCCTATTCCTTCTCTTTTTCCCATCTTCCTTCCATTCCTCCTCTTCTTCGTTTCTCTTTCCCATCCTTCTTCCCTCTCCTCCTATTCCTTCTCTTTTCCCATCTCCTTCCATTCCTCCTCTTCTTCGTTCTCTTTCCCATCCTTCTTCCCTCTCCTCCTATTCCTTCTCTTTTCCCATCTTCCTTCACTCCTCCTCTTCCTCTTTCCCATCCTTCTTCCCTCTCTCCTATTCCTTCTCTTTTCCCCATCTTCCTTCCACTCCTCCTCTTCCTCTTTCCCATCATTCTTCCTTCTCCTCTATTCCTTCTCTTTCCCATCATCCTTCCATTCCTCCTCTTCTTCGTTCTCTTTCCCATCCTTCTTCCCTCTCCTCCTATTCCTTCTCTTTTCCATCTTCCTTCCATTCCTCCTCTTCTTCGTTCTCTTTCCCATCCTTCTTCCTCTCCTCCTATTCCTTCTCTTTTCCCCATCTTCCTTCCACTCCTCCTCTTCCTCTTTCCCATCCTTCTTCCCTCTCCTCCTATTCTTCTCTTTTCCCCATCTTCCTTCCACTCCTCCTCTTCCTCTTTCCCATCATCTTCCTTCTCCTCCTATTCCTTCTCTTTTCCCCATCATCCTTCCATTCCTCCTCTTCTTCGTTCTCTTTCCCATCCTTCTTCCCTCTCCTCCTATTCCTTCTCTTTTTCCCATCTTCTTCCATTCCTCCTCTTCTCGTTCTCTTTCCCATCCTTCTTCCCTCTCCTCCTATTCCTTCTCTTTTCCCCATCTTCCTTCCACTCCTCCTCTTCCTCTTTCCCATCCTTCTTCCCTCTCTCCTATTCCTTCTCTTTTCCCCATCTTCCTACCACTCCTCCTCTTCCTCTTTCCCATCATTCTTCCTTCTCCTCCTATTCCTTCTCTTTTCCCATCATCCTTCCATTCCTCCTCTTCTTCGTTCTCTTTCCCATCCTTCTTCCCTCTCCTCCTATTCCTTCTCTTTTCCCCATCTTCCTTCCACTCTCTTCATCCTCTCCCATCATTCTTCCTCTCTCCTATTCCTTCTCTTTTCCCATCTTCCTTCCACTCCTCTTCATCCTCTTTCCCATCATTCTTCCCTCTCCTCCTATTCCTTCTCTTTTCCCCATCTTCCTTCCACTCCTCTTCATCCTCTTTCCCATCATTCTTCCCTCTCCTCCTATTCCTTCTCTTTTTCCCATCTTCCTTCCACTCCTGCTCTTCCTCTTTCCCATCATTCTTCCTCTCCTCCTATTCCTTCCCTTTCCCATCTTCCTCCACTCCTCCTCTTCCTCTTTCCATCATTCTTCCCTCTCCTCCTATTCCTTCTCTTTTTCCCATCTTCCTTCCACTCTGCTCTACCTCTTTCCCATCATCTTCCCTCTCCTCCTATCCTTCTCTTTTCCCCATCTCCACTCTTCCTCTTCCATTATCTTTTCCATCATTCTTCCGTCTCCCCCTATTCCTTCTCTTTTCCCCATCTTCCACTCCTCTTCCCCGTTCTCTTCCCACCATTCTTCCCTCTCCTCCTATTCCTTCTCTATTTCCCATCTTCCTTCCACTCTCCTTTTTCTTCTCTTCCCATCATTCTTCCTTCTCCTCCTATTCCTTCCCTTTCCCATCTTCCTTCCACTCCTCCTCTTCCTCTTTTCCCATCATTCTTCCTTCTCCTCCTATTCCTTCCCTTTCCCATCTTCCTTCCCACTCCTCCTCTTCCTCTTTCCATCATTCTCCTTCTCCTCCTATTCCTTCCCTTTCCCATCTTCCTTCCACTCCTCCTCTTTCCTCTTTCCATCATTCTTCCTCTCTCTATTCCTTCTCTTTTCCCCCATCTTCCTTATTCGCTCCTTCTTGACTTACGACTTCCTATCCTCCAATCTTCTCTCCCCCCCCTTCCCCCTCCCTCCCCCCTCCCCCTCCCCCTCTCTCCCCTTCCCCCTCCTCCTCTCATTCATTGTGGTTTCCATCATTAGTCGTCATTTATTTCTCATTTCGACCCGATGCCTTCGTTACTCGTTGGGTTGTGGGGTTTTGGAGCTTTTCTTATTGTTGTTTTTTCTTTATCTTGTTGTTTTTCCTTGTTTTCTTGTTTTTCTTTTTGTGCTGATTTTTTTTTTCTGTTGTTTTATTTTCTGATTTTATTTTCTTTTTGTGTTTTTCTTTTTTTTCTTGTTTATCTTTCTTCTTTTCTTTTTTGTAGTTTTTGTTTTTCTTAATGTTATTTTTAATTTTTTTTAATTTTTTATTATTGTTGTTTTTTATTTCTTTTTCTTTTTGTTGTTTTCCTTTTTTATTTTCTTGTTTTTGTTTTTAGTTTTTATTTTCTTTTTTGTTGTTTTTCTTTTTTGTTTTGTTTTTCTTATTGTTCGTTTTGTTTTTCTTATTTTGTTTTTTGTCTATTGTTTGTTTTTTCTTTTAGCTTTTGTTTTTCTTATTGTTTTGTTTTTTGTTTTTGTCTCTCATTTTTTTTAGGGACTGAGATATTGTGGATAAAATAATACTTTTTTTTTTATCATTTATTGCTTATATTCTTTTGTAAATGAGTTTCATAATCCTATTTTATTTCAATTTCTCTTGACTTTTTGTTCTATGTTTCTTTTAGTTATTTTCAATTTGAATTTAGGTTTCTTTCGTTTTAAATGTTATTCTCCCGAGTAACTTGATCTTAATAACTTAGATGATTTTAAGATAGAAATTGGCTTGTGACAGGTCCAAATCAACTTGTATATCAATGTAGCCACCGAAAAAATAACATCTAGAAAAATAACACAAATATACTTCTTTCATATCTGTAGAAAATATACTTCAAGTAAAGCCATAGAGTACCTGAGTTAGTAATATTTATGTATGATTAAATAATTTTTTTATAAGCTTGTAGAAAGTTATGTTCAAACCAGGGGAGTAAAAACCCTAGAGTTATAATGATTCTATCCTCCCTGGACAAGTTATCAATGTTGT
>NC_090727.1:123742397-123744897 GCF_036898095.1 Palaemon carinicauda | reverse complement strand
ATCCCAGGGTAATTCGTTTCTTGCGTATGGTAATGTGTTTCTACGGTTGCCATGTATAAAGGTTGAAGTTCCTTACAAAATGGCCTTGTTCTCATTTATTATTATTATTATTATTATTACTACTACTACTACTACTACTATTACTACTACCATTAGCCAAGCTACATCCCTATAGTCAATTTATTTTAGCGATGCAGATTTGCACCGACTCGCAGCGGTGCCCTTTTAGCTCGGAAAAGTTTCCTGGTCGCTGATTGGTTGGACGAGGTAATTCTAACCAATCAGCGATCAGGAAACTTTTCCGAGCTAAAAGGGCACCGCTGCGAGTCGGTGCAAATATGCCTCGATAAAAGAAATGGACTATAGTTGGAAGAGCAAGATGCTATAAGCCCAAGGGCTCCAACAGGGATAAATAGCCCAGTGAGGAAAGGAAATAAGGAAATAAATAATTGATAAGAACAAATTAACAATAAATCATTCTACAAACAGTAACAACGTCAAAACAGATATGTCATATATAGACTATAAAAAGACTTATGTCAGCCTGTTCAACATAAAAACATTTGCTGCAACTTTGAACTTTTGAAGTCTACTGATTTAATTATTTCCAGCTCTTTACATAACAGTTAATCACTGCAAGATTCATTACTCTACGATGGAAATTGTGACCAGGAATCTATTCACAAACACACACAAACAAACACACAAACAGGGGTAAAACATAACAGTTGAAAAACAAAAATAGAATTAATTTTCTTCAATTTCATATAATTTGCATTTTAAATTATCGTAGTTTATTACAGCTGTAATGCACGGTTAGATTTCATTCATGAATGTCACGTGATATGGATTTTACATAATTAAGTGTACTAAATTTTGATCTCATTATACGAATTAAATTGTTTTCGTATATTTCCGGAAATATGTGATGTAAAAAAGATAGTTTATTTATTATTAGATATCCAGAGAGATAAATTTAATTAAAATATGGAATAGTAAATTAAGGGATAATGAGATCTTGAAATGATAAGTTAGATTGAAATTATTATTTTTCTTTACGGTGATTATTAAAATCGAATTTTCATTTTTTTTTTTTTTTTGCATTTCATTTTTTAGTAAACTACTTGAAACTCGGAAAGAGAGAGAGAGAGAGAGAGAGAGAGAGAGAGAGAGAGAGAGAGAGAGTTGAAGGTTTTTTTTTCAATATTTCTGTCGTTAAAATTCCTTTGGTCATCTCTGTTGAATAAATCAAATTGATTTTTATTCAAACCGAATGATCATATAAAATAGTTCTATGTGAGAGAGAGAGAGAGAGAGAGAGAGAGAGAGAGAGAGAGAGTGAGAGAGAACTCATAATCCAGTATTTAACCAATTAAAAAAAAGTGTCGGCTTAAATTAAGAATTAGTAAAACGTGTGAAAAAAAAATCAGCCACTTTCTCTCTCTCTCTCTCTCTCTCTCTCTCTCTCTCTCTCTCTCTCCTTAAAGATGCATGGCCTGAAGTCAGGAGTCCTTCGAAACGCATCGGAAAAACCGACCTTAATGAACTAGCTTTTAAAGATCAGATTCGCCTGAGGTCGTCTTTTCAATATAGGCTTCGGAGTCGAGTGGTAGTTGAAGGTCGTTGGATTCGGGAAACGGCTCACGCTAAATTGGATGTATACGGTGTGTGTGTGTTTGTACGTGTGTTGCTGTATTAAGCGTGTGTACATGTATGCCTTTTCATAGGTATGCACATATCATTGGTGTATATACATTATTCATTATTCACACTTTATATCATATTATTTCATGTTAATTTCTTATCTATTACTATCTTGCTTGAGGGCACACTCGGGCACACTATTCTATCTTATTTCTCTTCCTCTAGTTTTCTTTAAAGTTTTTAAAGTTTATATGGGAAATGTTTATTAAATTGGATGTATACGGTGTGTGTGTTAGTTCGTGTGTTGGTGTGTTAGGCGAGTGTATGTGTATGCATTTTCATAGGTACACACATACTCATTGGTGTATATACATTATTTATTATTCACACTTTATATCATATTATTTCATGTTAATTTCTTATCTATTACCATCTTGCTTGAGGGCACACTCGTGCACACTATTCTATCTTATTTCTCTTCCGCTTTTTTTGTTAAAGTTTTTTATAGTTTATATGGGAAATGTTTATTAAATTGGATGTATACGGTGTGTGTTTGTACGTGTGTTGGTGTGTTAGGCGAGTGTATGTGTATGCTTCTTCATAGGTACACACATATCATTGGTGTATATACATTATTCATTATTCACACTTTATATCATATTATTTCATGTTAATTTCTTATCTATTACTATCTTGCTTGAGGGCACACTCGGGCACACTATTCTATCTAATTTCTCTTCCTCTAGTTTTGTTAAAGTTTTTATCGTTTATATGGGAAATATTTATTATAATGTTTTTTTCTTAAAATATTAAAAAAATTTCTTGTTTCCTTTCCTCAATAGGCTATTTTCCCTTT
>NC_090727.1:123729897-123737397 GCF_036898095.1 Palaemon carinicauda | reverse complement strand
GCTTAAAAAAACCCTCCAATCCTGAAGTCAATATCAGTGAAGTTCGTTCAGAGACGCGTCTTCAAGAATAACGTAAATTGCAAGCAAGATACGAACGGTGGAGGGGGGGGGTGGGGGTTTGGGGGAGGGGGGAAGTGGTGGAGGGTAGGGGGGAAGTGGTAGGGGTGGGGGCTTGCACTAAGTAAAGCTTTCCTTTGAAGCCACAAAAGGTAAACGAGAATGTATGAGAGCTGATGATTAAGTCCGATGAGGAACACGAAGATGAATCCTGCCTGAGATGTATTCCCTTATTCAAGATTTTACCTTAATGATGATTGTGGTGAAGATAATGATTGTGAAGATGATGATGATGATTGTGAAGGTAATGATGATTGTGATGAATATAATGATGATTGTGATGGATATAAGGATAATTGGGAAGATAATGATGATTGTGAGGAATATAATGATGATTGTGATGGATATAAGGATAATTGGGAAGATAATGATGATTGTGAGGAATATAATGAAGATTGTGAAGTTATGATGATTTGGATGAAGATAATGATGATTGTGATGAAGATGATGATTGTGAAAATAAGGATGATTGTGATGAAGATAATAATGATTGTGAGGGTAATGATGATTGTGAAGATAAGGATGATTGTGATGAAGATGATAATGATTGTGATGAATATAATGATGATTGTGATAAAGATAATGATGATTATGAGGAAGATAATGATGATTGTGATGAATATAATGATTGTGAAGATAATGGTGAATGTGAAGATAATGATGATTGTGATGATAATGATGATTATGATGAAGATAAAGATGAAGCCTCTTTAAGGGTTGTGGTGGCCTGTTGATAGCGTCCTTGCCTGGTGATCGCCAGGCTGGGGTTCGAGTCCCGCTCAAACTCGTTAGTTCCTTTGGTCGCTGCAACCTCGCCATCAGTTTGAGTTAAGGATGGGGGCTTTGGGGGAGCCTATAGGTCTATTTGATGCCTCTTTTAAATATGGCCGACGTCGCTTTGTTTTTTATTAATCTCTTTTAAATATGGCGGTTGTGGGTTGCTATTTGATGCCTCTTTTGAATATGGGGTGTCTGGGTTGCTATTTGATGCTCGTTTTTAATATGGCGTATGTGTTTGTTGCTATTTGATGCCTCTCTTTTAAATATGGCGGAAGTGGGTTGCTAGTTGATGAGTCTCTTTTAAATATGGAAGATGTAGATTGCTATTTGATGCCTCTCTTTTAAATATGGCTGACGTTCATTCATATTTGGTACCTTTCTTTTAAATATGGCGGACGTTGGTTCATATTTGATGCCTTTCTTTTAAATATGGCAGACGTTGGTTGCTATTTGATACATCTTTTAAATATGGCGGACGTTGTTGCTATTCGATACCTCTTTTAAATATGGCTGACGTTGGTTGCTACTTGACATCTCTCTTTTAAATATGGCAAACGTTGGTTGCTATTCGATACCTCTTTTAAATATGGCGGACGTTGGTTGCTACTTGATATCTCTCTTTTAAATATGGCGGACCTTGGTTGCTATTCGATACCTCTTTTAAATATGACGGACGTTGGTTGCTACTTGACATCTCTCTTTTGAATATGGCTGACGTTGGTTGCTATTCGATACCTCTTTTAAATATGGCTGACGTTGGTTGCTACTTGACATCTCTCTTTTGAATATGGCTGACGTTGGTTGCTACTTGACATCTCTCTTTTGAATATGGCTGACGTTGGTTGCTATTCGATACCTCTTTTAAATATGGCTGACGTTGGTTGCTACTTGACATCTCTCTTTTAAATATGGCTGACGTTGGTTGCTACTTGACATCTCTCTTTTGAATATGGCGGACGTTGGTTGCTATTCGATACCTCTTTTAAATATGGCGGACGTTGGTTGCTACTTGACATCTCTCTTTTGAATATGGCGGACCTTGGTTGCTATTCGATACCTCTTTTAAATATGGCGGACGTTGGTTGCTACTTGACATCTCTCTTTTAAATATGGCGGACGTTGGTTGCTATTCGATACCTCTTTTAAATATGGCGGACGTTGGTTGCTACTTGACATCTCTCTTTTAAATATGGCAAACGTTGGTTGCTATTCGATACCTCTTTTAAATATGAAGGACGTTGGTTGCTACTTGACATCTCTCTTTTAAATATGGCAAACGTTGGTTGCTATTCGATACCTCTTTTAAATATGGCGGACGTTGGTTGCTACTTGACATCTCTCTTTTAAATATGGCAAACGTTGGTTGCTATTCGATACATCTCTCTTTTAAATATGGCGGACGTTGGTTGCTATTCGATACCTCTTTTAAATATGAAGGACGTTGGTTGCTACTTGACATCTCTCTTTTAAATATGGCAAACGTTGGTTGCTATTCGATACCTCTTTTAAATATGGCTGACGTTGGTTGCTACTTGACATCTCTCTTTTGAATATGGCAAACGTTGGTTGCTATTCGATACCTCTTTTAAATATGGCGGACGTTGGTTGCTATTCGATACATCTTTTAAATATGGCGGACGTTGGTTGCTACTTGACATCTCTCTTTTGAATATGGCGGACGTTGGTTGCTATTCGATACCTCTTTTAAATATGGCGGACGTTGGTTGCTACTTGACATCTCTCTTTTGAATATGGCGGACGTTGGTTGCTATTCGATACCTCTTTTAAATATGGCGGACGTTGGTTGCTACTTGACATCTCTCTTTTGAATATGGCGGACGTTGGTTGCTATTCGATACCTCTTTTAAATATGGCGGACGTTGGTTGCTACTTGACATCTCTCTTTTGAATATGGCGGACCTTGGTTGCTATTCGATACCTCTTTTAAATATGGCGGACGTTGGTTGCTACTTGACATCTCTCTTTTGAATATGGCGGACCTTGGTTGCTATTCGATACCTCTTTTAAATATGGCGGACGTTGGTTGCTACTTGACATCTCTCTTTTAAATATGGCGGACGTTGGTTGCTATTCGATACCTCTTTTAAATATGGCGGACGTTGGTTGCTACTTGACATCTCTCTTTTAAATATGGCAAACGTTGGTTGCTATTCGATACCTCTTTTAAATATGAAGGACGTTGGTTGCTACTTGACATCTCTCTTTTAAATATGGCAAACGTTGGTTGCTATTCGATACCTCTTTTAAATATGGCGGACGTTGGTTGCTATTCGATACCTCTTTTAAATATGGCGGACGTTGGTTGCTACTTGACATCTCTCTTTTATATATGGTGGACGTTGGTTGCTATTCGATACATCTCTCTTTTAAATATGGCGGACGTTGGTTGCTATTCGATACATCTCTCTTTTAAATATGGCGGACGTTGGTTGCTATTCGATACCTCTTTTAAATATGGCGGACGTTGGTTGCTACTTGACATCTCTCTTTTAAATATGGCAAACGTTGGTTGCTATTCGATACCTCTTTTAAATATGAAGGACGTTGGTTGCTACTTGACATCTCTCTTTTAAATATGGCAAACGTTGGTTGCTATTCGATACCTCTTTTAAATATGAAGGACGTTGGTTGCTACTTGACATCTCTCTTTTATATATGGTGGACGTTGGTTGCTATTCGATACATCTCTCTTTTAAATATGGCGGACGTTGGTTGCTACTTGACATCTCTCTTTTGAATATGGCGGACGTTGGTTGCTATTCGATACCTCTTTTAAATATGGCGGACGTTGGTTGCTACTTGACATCTCTCTTTTGAATATGGCGGACGTTGGTTGCTATTCGATACCTCTTTTAAATATGGCGGACGTTGGTTGCTACTTGACATCTCTCTTTTGAATATGGCGGACCTTGGTTGCTATTCGATACCTCTTTTAAATATGGCGGACGTTGGTTGCTACTTGACATCTCTCTTTTGAATATGGCGGACCTTGGTTGCTATTCGATACCTCTTTTAAATATGGCGGACGTTGGTTGCTACTTGACATCTCTCTTTTAAATATGGCGGACGTTGGTTGCTATTCGATACCTCTTTTAAATATGGCGGACGTTGGTTGCTACTTGACATCTCTCTTTTAAATATGGCAAACGTTGGTTGCTATTCGATACCTCTTTTAAATATGGCGGACGTTGGTTGCTACTTGACATCTCTCTTTTAAATATGGCGGACGTTGGTTGCTACTTGACATCTCTCTTTTAAATATGGCGGACGTTGGTTGCTGCTTGACATCTCTCTTTTAAATATGGCGGACGTTGGTTGCTGCTTGACATCTCTCTTTTGAATATGGCGGACGTTGGTTGCTACTTGACATCTCTCTTTTAAATATGGCGGACGTTGGTTGCTACTTGACATCTCTCTTTTAAATATGGCGGACGTTGGTTGCTACTTGACATCTCTCTTTTAAATATGGCGGACGTTGGTTGCTACTTGACATCTCTCTTTTAAATATGGCGGACGTTGGTTGCTACTTGACATCTCTCTTTTAAATATGGCGGACGTTGGTTGCTACTTGACATCTCTCTTTTAAATATGGCGGACGTTGGTTGCTACTTGACATCTCTCTTTTAAATATGGCGGACGTTGGTTGCTACTTGACATCTCTCTTTTAAATATGGCGGACGTTGGTTGCTACTTGACATCTCTCTTTTAAATATGGCGGACGTTGGTTGCTATTCGATACCTCTTTTAAATATGAAGGACGTTGGTTGCTACTTGACATCTCTCTTTTAAATATGGCAAACGTTGGTTGCTATTCGATACCTCTTTTAAATATGGCGGACGTTGGTTGCTACTTGACATCTCTCTTTTAAATATGGCGGACGTTGGTTGCTACTTGACATCTCTCTTTTAAATATGGCGGACGTTGGTTGCTACTTGACATCTCTCTTTTAAATATGGCGGACGTTGGTTGCTACTTGACATCTCTCTTTTAAATATGGCGGACGTTGGTTGCTACTTGACATCTCTCTTTTAAATATGGCGGACGTTGGTTGCTACTTGACATCTCTCTTTTAAATATGGCGGACGTTGGTTGCTACTTGACATCTCTCTTTTAAATATGGCGGACGTTGGTTGCTGTTTGACATCTCTCTTTTGAATATGGCGAACGTTGGTTGCTATTCGATACATCCTTTAAATATGGCGGACCTGAGCAGCAGTTATTTTTTTGCTTTTCCACCCAGCGTAACAGGAACCACCACCTCCTCCCTATTCCAGCGTCAAGCACCAGTTGGCAAAGCACACAAGGACACGAGAAAAGCAAACTGCTGCCGCTGGAACTTCACCGGCTGTGTGGAAAAGCTTAATATCAGTAGAAGTAGCAGCAGTGGAAGCAGCAAGGAAGGGGGGGGTGGGGGGGGGGCTTGTATTAGGGGGGGAAGGGGGGTCTTTTGAGCTTCCGTGTATTTTGCTCGCTTCCCGGATCTGTTTGGGCTTATAATCCAATGCAAACATTCGGCGGTGGTTCCTCGTAGGGTGGATCCCGAGGGGGCGCCTCGGGTTTGAGCCTCGCTAGGGAGAGATGCGAGGCGCGCGGTGTTGGGCAAGAGGCTGTGAAGAGATGATGAGGATTATTATGATGATGATGATGAGGAGGGAGGCGGTGATGAATAAAGAGATGAGAAGCGGTGTTGGGAGATGATTGAGATGGCGGAATAGGAGAGAGAGAGAGAGAGAGAGAGAGAGAGAGAGAGAGAGACCTGATTTGATGAGTTGAGTGATGATGAAAACGATTCTGTGAAACTCGTCCCTTGAAACTTGAAAAAAATTCTTCAAAAGAAAAATGAAAACTTGAAAACTTAATGAAACAATTTTTCATTGAAACTTAAAAAAAAAATATTCAATTTAGAAAATCATCTGAAAACATTAAAGAAAAAATTTGCGTTGAAAAGTTAGATGAATATTTTTTTGATATAGTTAATAGAAAGAAATTGCTGGACATTTTCTGTAGACACTCAGATAATTAGCCTAAAACAGTAAAATAAAAATAAAAGCTAAAAACTGGGTAATGAATAATCATATGAATAATTTTCCTATAAAGCTAATAAAAAAATATAATGAAAACATAAGATAAAAAAAAGGTACCGTTGTGGCGGCCGATGTGGTAACGTCCCTGACTGGTGAACGCCAGACTAGGGGTTCGAGTCCCGCTCAAACTCGTTGGTTTTTTGGTCGCTGTAACCTCACTAACATTGAGAGCTAAGAAGGTGGGGTTAGAGGAGCCTATAGGTCTATCTGCTTAGTCATCAGCAGCCATTGCCTGACCCTTCTTGGTCCTAGCTTGGGCGCTGGCCAGTATCTAGGGCATTGTCCTGCTTGTTAGGACAAGGTCACTGTTCCTTGCCTCTGCCCTTCATGAGCGGCCTTTAAACCATTAAACCTTTCAACAGTCCCCTCTCCCTCCTAAAAAAAGCCAATTGCTTTGAAAATATGTCTGAACAGATGCCTATAGGTCTATCTGCTGTGTCATCAGCTGCCATTGCCTGACCCTCCTTGGTCAAAGCTTGGGTGGAGATGGGGCGTGGGCGCTGGTCAGTCTCTAGGGCATTGTCATGCTTGATAGGGCAATGTCACTGTCCCTTGTCTCTGCCATTTATGAGCGGCCTTTGGGATTAGAGGAGCCTATAGGTCTATCTGCTGAGTCATCAGCAGCCATTGCCTAACCCTCCTTGGTCCTAGCTTAGGTCGAGTGGGGCCTTGGGCGCTGATCAGTCTCTAGGGCATTGTGCTGCTTGATAGGTCAAGGTCACCTTTCCTTGCCTCTGCCATTCATGAGCGGCCTTTGGGTTTAGAGGAGCCTATAGGTCTATCTGCTGAGTCATCAGCAGTCATTGCCTGACCGTCCTTGGTCCTAGCTTGGGTAGAGAAGGGCATGGGCGCTAGTCAGTCTCTAGGGCATTGTCCTGCTTGATAAGACAATGTCATTGTCCCTTGCGTCTGCCATTCATGAGCGGCCTTTAAACCTTTAAAGTCCCCTCTCCCTCCTGAAAAACCCACTAGCTTTGAAAATATGCGTCTGAACACAGATGCCTATAGGTCTATCTGCTTGAGTCATCAGCAGCCATTGCCTGAGCCTCCTTGGTCATAGCTTGGGGGGAGAGGGGGCCTTTGGGCGCTGGTCAGTCTCTAGGGCATTGTCCTGCAGGGCAATGTCACTGTCCCTCGCCTCTGCCATTCATGAGCGGCCTTTGGGGTTAGAGGAGCCTATAGGTCTATCTCCTTAGTCCTAGCTTGGGTGGAGAGGGGCATGGACGCTAGTCAGTTTCTAGGGTATTGTCCTGCAGGGCAATGTCACTGTCCCTTGCCTCTGCCATTCATGAGCGGCCTTTAAACCATTAAACCTTTCAAGAGTCCCCTCTCCCTCCTGAAAAAGCCACTAGCTTTGAAAATGCGTGTCTGAACAAAGATGCCTATAGGTCTATCTGCTTGAGTCATCAGCAGCCATTGCCTGAGCCTCCTTGGTCATAGCTTGGGGGGAGAGGGGGCCTTTGGGCGCTGGTCAGTCTCTAGGGCATTGTCCTGCAG
>NC_090727.1:123717397-123719897 GCF_036898095.1 Palaemon carinicauda | reverse complement strand
TTTTTATCTTTTTTTTTTTCATTTTTTTTTGTAGTTAAATTTTGTAAGCTTAAACCTTATTAATAATTTTTTTTAAGTTCCTCATAGAGGTATTTTTTAATGAACAGCACTTTAAGTCATTTATACCCTGAAGCTTTTAATAAATAAAAATTTCTTTTTATGCCATTGAATTTGAGTGTTTAATTAATTTGGATTGTTTTAATAGCCTCAGCAAGATAATTTTAATTCTATCTAATTAATTCATTCCTTTAATGTATTTATGACCCAATCTTTTTAAAAAAGTAAAATACTATATTTAATATATGTTTCATTTGCTTTTCTTTATAATTAATAAAAGAATTATCTTTATTGTATTACCTCATGGAGGTATTTTCAATTTTTTCTAATCAAATAATTTTGTTTATTACCTCATCGAGGTATCTTCAAGCAACAGAACTCAATGATTTATTTTTAACCTGATGATCTTTCTAGTAAAATACTCAACACTAGATTAAATGTTTCTATCTTGAGCTTTTAAATCAATACTTCTCTATTCATCATCTCCTACTTCACGCTCCATAGTCCTCAGCCATGTAGGCCTGGGTCTTCTAACTCTTCCAACCGAAGGTCCTTTGCGTCAATAGGCGTAGGAGATGATGATGATGATGATGATATTTAATCTTTATTCATTTATTTGTTTGTTTTATTTATTTATTTACGAACTTCATCCTGATAAACAGCTTCCGGTAAAGAGATAATTTCCCCCGGGGGTAAATTACTCTTTAGTAATTGCAAATTCTCTTCCGGTCATTAATGATTGTATTACATCGTATTTTTCTATAAAATTCCAATACTTTTCAAACTTGATGTTTTCAACCGATTAATTATTAATTACGTCTTTGATCTTCTTAATGACCTGGCATGAATTTTTTTTTTTTTTTTTTTTTTTTTTTTTTTTTTTTTTTTTTCCGTACCATGGTCTGAGGAGTGAACTCCAATAACCCTCTTCCCTTCCCTTCCTCCTGCCCCTACCCTTCCCTTCCTCCTGCCCCTACCCTTCCCCTGCCTCTGCACCCCCTTCTCCCCCTTGCTTCCCCTCCTCCCCCTGTCCCATCCCCTGATACTCCCCCTCCACCTGCAACTCTCCGGTCCCTCTCATGTCTCTCCCTCTCCTGCTTCCTCTCCCCTGCCACTACCCCTCCCTGGTCTCTCCCCCCTTCCTCTCCCCTGCCACTTCCCCTCCCTGGTCTCTCCCCCCTTCCTCTCCCTGGCTCTTCCCCCTCCCCCTGACCGTGCTCTTGCCCCCTCCCCTTCCCTGTCTCTCCCCCCGCTGCCTTCCCCTATTCCTGACCCTGCCCCTCCTCCTCCTCCTCCTCCACCTGTCCCTCACCCTGCTCATCCCTTCCCCTGCCCTTCTACCTTCCCCTTCCCTTGTCCCTCCCCCTCGCCCTATCTCTCCACCAGTCCCTTCCCCTGTCCCTACCCTTGCCCCTCCCCCTGCCCTGCCGCTCCCCTTCCCTTCCCTTCCTCCCTGTCCCTGCCCCTCCTCTTCCCTTCCCCCCTTTCTTTCCACCAGCCCCTTCCCCTGTCCCTACCCCTGGCCCTCTCCCTGCCCTGCCTCTCCCCCTCCCCTTCCCTTCCTCCTGCCCCTGTCCCTCCTCTTCCCTTTCCCCTGCCCCCTGCCCCTCCCCCTGCCCTTCCCTTTCCCCCTACCCCTCCTCTTCCCTTCCCCCTGCCCCTCCCCCTCAATCGAACCCACGCACACACGCACGCACAAACAAGCAAGCAAGGCAAATCCACTTTTTAGTAATGGAACAAAAGAGACGGCGAGAAAATACTGGGTTTTCCGGAACATCAATTTTCATAATTTATCAGCAGATAATCGACATCCTTTACATCCAGAATTTAATTAACGTCGAGAGAGAGAGAGAGAGAGAGAGAGAGAGAGAGAGAGAGAGAGAGAGAGAAGGGGGTGGGGGTTTGTTCTCTCTCACTGTTGGTTGGTGCGTTTGCTTGGAATGAATATTTTATATATATAATATATATATATATATATATATATATATATATATATATATATGTATATATATTTATATATATATTTATTTATATATATATATATATATATATATATATAGAGAGAGAGAGAGAGAGGGGAGAGAGAGAGAGAGAGAGAGAGAGAGAGAGAGAGAGAGAGAGAGAGAGAGAGAGAGAGAGAGAGAGAAATGTGATTTAGTAATATCAAGAGAGATAACAACAATAAAGAATGAATTTCAAGAAATGGTAGATGCTGATTGAATATTTACAAATAGACAAAGAAAAAAACAGGTACATAAATAAGATAGAAATAACCCTGCATATGTCAGACTTCTCAAAATAACGTTTCGCAAATAACTTTCCAAACGTTATCACACCGGAATAAACCAAGCCTAACTCTCGAAACGTTTTCAACCTTTCGTCAAAACATTATACTCCAAGACAGGCCTCAGACGCCCCTGCTAATGATGGAACCTTTCTGTAG
>NC_090727.1:123704897-123707397 GCF_036898095.1 Palaemon carinicauda | reverse complement strand
TCGTAGAGCGAAGGATAAAAATTACCACATGACAATATATTATTATTATTATTACTTGCTAAGCTACAACCCTAGTTGGAAAAGCAGGATGCTATAAGCCCAGGGGCTCCAACAGGGAAAATAGCTCGGAGTTTCTAGATTGACATCATACATTAAATTAGTGTCATATGTTGTCAGTCTTCCTACGCTATCCAAACCCCTCCCCCACCTCCCCTAACCTCCCCCTACCTCCAGTAACCTCCCCCCACCTTCCCCCCTCCTCCTCGTGGGAGGGGAGAAGATATTTTCCCCTTTTTCCAAAAGTGTTCTGATACTTTTCTCGCCATCATATCTGCGCGCCATTTCTTCTCTCTCTCTCCCTCTCTCTCTCTCTCTCTCTCTCTCTCTCTCTCTCTCTCTCTCTCTGAATCAGAGATTAGTTTTGATTTACTGATTTTATTTTTATATTTCATTCCACCGCTTATATTGTATACGTAAATAATGTTTAATGTATACATTATATATATATATATATATATATATATATATATATATATATATATATATATATATATATATATGTGTGTGTGTATATATATACATACATTTATGTATATATATATATATATATATATATATATATATATATATATATATATATATATATAATATATATATATACACACACACACGCACACACCCACCCACCCTCCCTTTTCAATTAATAATTTCTCCGTTCATTTTACTTTATGTCACTACTATTTTTTCATTATGTCAAATTAAAACTATTATTTATGGGAACTTTATCACTATTAATTACTTTTTAATGTTTTCTTGATGTCATTAACTAATTAAGGGGCGAATTTAGGGATAATTTATCATTTGCTATTTCTCATCATCATCATCATCATCATCATCATCATCTGCTACGCCTATTGACGCAAAGGGTCTCTATTAGATTTCGCCAGTCGTCTCTATCTTGAGCTTTTAATTCAATACTTCTCCATTCATCATCTCCTGCTTCAGGCTTCATGGTCCTCAGCCATGTAGGCCTTGGTCTTCCAACTCTTTTTATAATTCTTGGAAGACTATCGAGAAATTACATTAGTTGAAATTGTCCAGTTATTTAGTTATGGTGATAATTAGAATTTTAATATCAATGATAATGATATAAACAAAAAGGACGATGATAGTATTTCTGATGATGATAATGTGTATATCAGTAGAGATAATTATAATGATAAAGTAAATATTAGTGATAATGATCCGGTTAAAAATAGTATTAATAATGATAATGATTAATATTAATATATAAGTGATAATAATAATAATGATAATAATGATTAGTAATACTACAAAATTAAAAACACAATAATGATAATAAAGATAATATTAAGTATGTTTTTTGTTTTTATTATTATTATTTTCATTATTATTATTATTATTGTTATTATTATTATTATTATTATTATTACAATGATGAGGACGAATATGTCAATAATAATAATAATAATAATAATAATAATAATAATAATAATAATAATAATAATAATAATAAAACTAGTTCGAGCAATTTACAAAATTCAAACCTTATTAAAACCCACATCAAAACCAAACCCAAAAACAAACAAATCTTGCCATTTCAATCTATTCTTAGAAACCTCCTTATCAAGGAGGACCTTTCTCGAAAATCGAGCCATGTAAGGTCAGGTCAAGGTCTCCACATTGCCTGCCGCGAGTCGCCCGGGGGCCTTCCCGTAGAAGGCGATTCGATTACGGCTCTGTAATCCAATCGGCTAATGGCGTCCGCTGGAATAACTCGGTTATGTTTCCTTGTATTTCGATCAGTTTGCCCCTTGGAGTGGAAAGGGGCACCGCCACCCCCCAGGGGGGGGCGTATGAGATGGAGGGTGTGGTATATATATATATATATATATATATATATATATATATAAATATACATACATATATATATATATGTATATATATATATATATATACATACACGAGTATATGTGTATATATTTATATATTTTTATATATATGTAAATATATATATATATATATATATATATATATATATATATATATATACTATATATTTATTTATAATACATACATAATATATATATATATATATATATATATATATATATATATATATATATATATATATATATACCGTATATACCGAATGTTGAGGATGATAGGGAGGCAGATATAATTGCTGTTCCAGGTGTTGAGGTGCCAGTGATGGGAGATGAGAATGAGAGAGAGATTACAATAGAGGAAGTGAGGAGAGCACTAGATGAAACGAGAGTAGGAAAAGCATCTGGTATGGATGGTGTGAAAGCTGAGATGTTGAAGGAAGGGGGTGTGACTGTACTTGAATGGTTGGTGAGATTGTTTAATGTGTGTTTTGTGTTGTCAATGGTACCAGTAGATTGGGTCTGTGCATGTATTGTACCACTATATAAGGGTAAGGGAGATGTGCATGAGTGTTGTAACGCAAGAGGTATTA
>NC_090727.1:123678355-123704397 GCF_036898095.1 Palaemon carinicauda | reverse complement strand
ACAGGGGAAGGCAGAGACTATGGATTGACGATATAAGATAATTTCCGGTTATAGACTGCTATAGAAAGATCATAAGAAACTGTTTTACCACATGTCTTTTTTTCAATTAAGTTTGAAAGTTCTATTTATTGAACATATTGGAAGTTATTCTACTGCTAACTCTTAACTTTGCATCGGCGTTGGAATTACGTAATTTTACAATAGTCATCCAAAGATAATAAAGAAAACGAGACTGGAAGTGCCATCAAAGAAAATGTTTTAAGGTAAACTTTGATAGATTTCGTCACATTACATGAAAAGTTTCGTACAGTCACTATGAGACAATTTATGTTAAATATTAATCTTTCTCTAGGATTTCTATCATGAATGAAATAGTATTTGAAACGTTTGAATATATCTGTTTAAAACTGACAAGAAACAATAAGGTATTGAATATAATATCATTATATAGACCACCAGCGAGTAATATGACTAAATTCATTGAAGAATTTAGTATTCTTGTGGGTGTGGTGGACGATATTAAAAATACAATAATTGGTGGAGACTTCAACTGTTGGGTAGATGATGAAAATGATAATAAGGCTAAAGAACTCAAGGAAGTATTTGAGATGTTTAATTTAATAAACAGTGTTTTGGTATCAACGTCAGTAGGTGGTCATACACTCGACTTGGTCATATGTGGAAAAGACTCAGACCTAATAAAAAACCTTGAAGTGGAACCAGACTTTGAGATCTCAAAAACACATAAACTCATCACCTTTAATGTTAATATAAATTGCACCAGAGTATTGAAAAAATGGATCACATATAGGGAACGGGAAAATTTTGATGCTGAGAATTTTATTGAAGCTAGTGTAGCGCAAATGTCTTGTGTGAACACACAATGTGAACATATGGTAGACATAGAATGTGTTGGGTGCTATACCAAGAAATACAATGACAATTTTGGAAAAATGTACGATACCATGTGTCCCATAAAGAACAAACAAATAGTGGTACGCGAAAATGTTAGATGGTATAATAGTGAGCTATTAAAGGCAAAAAGACACAGACGTAAGATGGAAGGTAGATGGAAAAGAGCCAAATCCTTACAAGCCAGAAATCTATATAATAAGGCCAGAAATGACTATAACATCCTGTTAGAAAAAACAAAAAGAAAATTCTACAACGGCGAATGTAAAAAAACCAACAACATGAAGGACTTTCACAAAAACCTTGATGATTTGATGGGATTAAAGAAAAAATATGTCTTGCCTGACAATGTTTGTGCAGAGAGTTTTGCTATATTCTTTAGTGAAAAAATTGATAAAATCTATAGAGGCTTCCCCCAAAATCACTTGGAAGGACAGTCAGCTATGCCAGTGAAGGAGGGAAAGAAGTTAATAAAATTTAAGGAAATAAATATGTGCGACTTGTTAAAGGTTATGAGAGAGATGAAGAATACATATTGTGGAAACGACCCTTTCCCAAACAGTTCAATAAGTGAAGCTCCAAACAAACAAGTCGTATATAATATTTACCTGAACATAATTAACCTAAGTATATCACAATCCTGTTTTCCTAGCTGTGAAAAAACTGCGTTGATCAAACCAATTTACAAAGGGAAAGGTGATGTAAACGATCTAAATTCATATAGGCCCATTTCAAATTTATCCTACATGTCAAAGCTTATTGAAAAAGTCATAAGTGAGCAATTATGGGCGCATATTGACGAGTTAGAGGTATTCCCGGAAAATCAATCGGCCTACAGAGCTAATCATTCTACAGAAACTACTTTGTGCTCAATAATGAATGATATGATAGGTCTTCTTGATGGGGGAAAGTGTGGAATTTTAATTATGTTAGATCATAGTGCTGCTTTTGACACTGTTGTGCACGAGTACTTACTTGACGACTTAAAGTCTATTGGAGTGACTCAGGAAGCACTGAAATTTTTGCGAAGTTACTTAGTGAACAGGAAGACTATTGTAGAAGTTTCTGGAAACCGATCCAATGAAAGAATTCTTATGAAGGGTGTACCACAGGGTAGTGTCCTGGGCCCTATATTGTTTAACATATATACTATCGAGCTATCACACATCTTGAAAAAACAAAAAGTGGGTTTTAAACTATATGCAGATGATACTCAGTTTTACCTCTCAATTTCAACAACACAAGATACAGGGAAGAAAATTGATGAGATAATGACTGAAATAAAAACATGGATGCAGAGGAAAAAGCTCAAATTAAATGATGATAAAACAGAATGTATGTTCTTTGGCACAAGGGTGGCTTTGAAGAATTACCAGTTAATTCAAAGTATAAAAATTGGTGATGCTGATGTTGGGATTGTGCCTGTTGTGAAAAATTTGGGTGTACTGATAGACTGTAATTTGTCAATGAAGGACCAAATTGTGAACACTGTGAAAGTGTGTAACTATCACCTGAGAAACATAGCATTTATTAGAAAATATTTAACAGAGGGCAGTACAAAAATTTTAGTGATGAGTCATGTAATATCAAGGCTTGATTATTGCAATTCTCTGTACTACAAATTGCCCAATACACTACTAAGAAAGCTTCAAAATGTGCAAAACCGGGCGGCTAGACTGATAAAAGGCATTAAATTTCGGGAGAGAATAACTCCTGCACTGATCGATCTACATTGGTTACCTGTTAAGGCTAGAATTGAATTTAAAATTTGCTTGTTGACTCACAAAGCACTTACAAGTGATAAGCCTAAATATCTTCGTGATTGCTTGGTCCCCTACCCTGAAGCTACCAGCGCCGCTGTAAGAGTTAGACATGCAGATGATCCACATAGACTATTCGAAATTAGTGTGAATCATGCAATAGGAGGAAGAACATTCAGTTATGCTGCACCGAGACTCTTTAACGACCTTCCACTCAATGTCAAGAATAGCACAAATGTGGCAGCCTTCAAGAAAAACCTGAAGACTTATCTTTTTAGAAAGTGTTATAATAGTGACCTGAAAACTATTAAGCCTGAATACAAATGCTAGCGAAATAACTGATAACGATACAGAGAAAAATATTAACTGGAAAGGAATTATTTTTTCACACACCAAGGCCCGCCTGAACAGACCTTTAGTGTTTGATGGAGGGCGAGAAATAAACCCCTAAAAGGAAAAGTAAAGTAAGTTTTACGCAAACATATATGCTTATACTGCTTTTACGGAGGTATTTGGTCTTATCAATTCTAACTTTGAATAGCAATTAAGCAAATTGTAGTTTACAACTAAATAACTATCGGACAAAAATATTTATTAATTTCATAAATAATTACATGTAGATTCTTGTGGAATTTAATAATCAGTGACTTATATCTACGATCCTTTGAATACGCTATGAACTACATAAACATGGTTGCCATAGCAACATGGATTTTATGAACAAGAGTCCACGAGGTTCCTATGTCTTTATGGGTTACTGTTGAAAGACAGGACAAATTCTTGCATGACTTTCTTATCATTATTATTATTATTATTATTATTACTTGCTAAGCTACAACCCTAGTTGGAAAAGCAGCATGCCATAAGCCCAGGGGCCCCAACAGGGAAAATAGCCCAGTGAGGAAAGGAAACAAGGAAAAATACAATATCTTAAGAACAGTACCTGATTCCTATAATAAATACTCCAATAAATCAAATGACTAAGAAATTCTCTCGTGTATCTTATAACATTAAAAATAATCATTACTTAATAAAGTATGATTGTGAAAAATGTAAAACCTTCCTGATCTTATTCATTACCTATTCTGCTCTCTATAGAATGAATAATAAGGATCCCAATCATTAACTTAGAAATTGATTTATCTAAATACAATGAAGGGAAGCAAGTGTGATGAGAAGGTATAGATGAAGTAATATCTGGTAAACTACTTCAAATGAACTAACGATATGTAATATACTCCCGCTTAATTCAGCTGACCAAAAACAAAACATAACTATTATCAGTTTTATCACCAGCAGAGCTACAACTCTAATTGGAGCAGCAGAACGGCACAAGCCTTAGAGCTCCCTAAACAGGGAAAGTAGTCAAGTTTAAAAAGGGAGAATAAAACATCAAATAAACTATAAATAGATCATAAGGAAAGATAATTATATCAAGATAAGTAAATAAGTATAATCGTTGAAGTATATCACTTGTATATAAACTATGAAAGGAGATATGTTAATCTATTTAACATAAAAACATTTTTTTGCAATTAGTTTGAACTTCTGAAGTTCCACTGATTCAACTGCTAGATTAGGAAAATCATTATAGCAAACAAATCTTCGACATTATTTGCTATTAAGTTTCAAATGACTTGGGTAAATAAAAAATAAACAGGGACATTCTTACCTTCAGGAATTTCCTCAAACAATTTCCACTTCAAAGTCCCAATGTCTTTTTTCTTAATTTTGAAAGGGTGATTCCTGCTTCAAAATAAGTCTATAAATTCAATTTGCTAGACGATGATGTATATGCCAACCAATCAATGAATATAACAAGATATTAGGTGCACTAAAACACTGTCTCAAAGCAACTGTTGACTATTAAGAAACAGCGAGTTACCTACTCAGCTAAGAAAAAATTAGTTAAGTGTAAATTAAGTATTAATGAATTTGGTATGGACATGTCATGAGAAGATATGAACAGTATATTGGGAGGAGAGTGATGGAAATGGAGGTGGAGGTACAGGGAACGAGAAGGAGAGGGGGACCAAAGCGAAGGTGGATGGAATGTATCAAGGATGACCTTCAATCAAAGGGATTGACCGGTGATGAAGTGTGGGACAGAGGTAGATGGAGAACACTGGCCAGAAACATCAACCCCACTAACAAGTGGGAAAAGATGCAAACAAAGAAAATATAGTTTGGAAAGATCTCCCTGGAATGAAGGATTTGATAGATGTAAATGGGGCGGGAGTGAGATGTTTTCTTAGCTGATAGGAAAGGTGGGTGGAAGAAGAGTGAGGACAAATAGCTAACTACCCATGTAGGGACTAGTTTGTAAAGTCAAGTATTAGGAGAACGTTTTTCCTGTAGGAATACACTGATATCTTTTTCGATTAAAGAAAGAATGATAATTCACTATTATTTATCTAAATCACAATAGCATGTCTTTATAAAGTAATTACTGATTTATGTTAGTCTTATCTTATTTTGATCCTCTGGCAAAGGGCCTCAATGAATTCACGTCATATATCTCTTTCCTGTGCCATCTCTCTAAGCCCAACTGAACTCTCAGATCCAACCTCAAATTGTCATCAGCCACGTTTCTCTTGGTCTACCAAGCCTCCTCTTCTGCCCAGCGGTTTCCATTCAGGTATATCATGGACTAACTCATCTTAACTTCTTAAAATATGCCCCATCCATCTCCATCTTGATAATCTATAGTCAATTCTTTTTAGTGAGGCAGATTTGCACCGACTCGCAGGGGTGCCCTTTTAGATGGGAAAAGTTTCCTGATCGCTGATTGGTTGGACAAGATAACTCTAACCAATCAGAGAGCAGAAACTTTTCTGAGCTAAAAGGGCACCGCTGCGAGTCGGTGCAAATGCGCCTCATTAAAATACATTGAGTAAAACTATATCGGTCATATTGGGCACCAATGCCACCTCACGAATTGCTGCATTTGTTCAATTAGTTCATTATACATGTTGCATAAGATTTTTCATAGTTCTGACCGTCCTTTACATTCAGATCTTCCTGGACAGTTCCTTCCTGTTTGTAATACTATGCATGCAATTAATTCTAATTGTCAGGCCTTCTGCATCATGAGGCTCAAAACTAAACAATATTCTAGAAGTTTTATTACAGCTATGACCAAGTTGTGGAATGATCTTCCTAATCGGGTAGTTGAATCAGTAGAACTTATAAAGTTCAAAGTTGCAGCAAATGTTTTCATGTTGAACAGGTTGACATAAATCTTTTTATAGTTATATATGAATTATCTGCTATAATGTTGTTAATGCTTTTTTTTATATTTCACTTTAATTTTTCATTACCTCTTATGTAGTTTATTTATTTCCTTGTTCCCTTTCTTCACTGGGCTATTTTTCCCTGTTGGAGCCCTTGGGCTTATAGCATCTTGCTTTTCCAACTAGGGTTCTAGCTTGGCTAATAATAATAGCAATAGTAATAATAATAATAATATTAAGAATATTAATAATAATAAAAATAATAATAATAATTATTATAATAGGAGACTTTTATCAATTCCTATGTCATAAAGATAGAAAAAAATAGGGAAATAAAATCATTTTCCTTATATCCTATTTTTTCCTACAAATCACTACTATAAGGAATTGCAGGATAAAAATAAAACATAGATATAATTTTTTATTGATCAGTGATAATTCCCAATTGTGATGAAAACAATAACGAAACTGGATAAAGAGGAAAACTCATTAAAAGTTAGTGATAACCAGACCAAATGAAATGGTAAAATCAAACAGGTTAAAGTAATTGTAAAACTGAATATTCTTGAACACTGCAACATGCATCAACATATTTTTGTCTTTACATTCATCTAGGCCTAATTATAAAATAAATTTGAATTGGCTAGTATTCCAATTAAATGGTATACTTAGACCTGATTATAAATATAAAACAATTTTAAACCTATATCATTGGCAGCCCGTAAGTGGGATAATCTTGTGAAAGTGGCAGATCAGGAACACAGAGGACGGACAGGATGATTAGGGGTTGGAGCAGCATGACGACCGAGGCTGGAGTCCGAAAGCTCAGTTGAGGGGCACTACAAAGAAGACAAGGCCTCCCTAAACCCAGTACATCTTCTGTCCTAGAAAAATTGGAGCAGCATGAGGACCGAGGCTGGAATCCTAAGCTCAGTTGTGGGGTGCCGCAAAGAAGACAAGGCCTCCCTAAACCCAGTTCCTCTTCTGTCCTAGAAAAATTTATTTTTTCTTATTGTAGGTCCTATAGCGACTTAATCCTTTTAAAAAGTTCAGAAACAAAATACATGACCGCAGTCCACTATCTTGATTTCCCTGAAATTTGGATAAAGCCTGATGGCATCTTTCAACACTTGGAGCCCTTCTTCCACCACCCCTAAGCGATCTCGATGCGTCCATCCGGATTTTTCTTTAAGGACAATGTAAAACCGCGAAACGTCTTTGCAGGCATGGTCGAGCCAACCTCTTACTTCTCCCTCCCTTGCTATTGTATTGTCATATATATCCTTCTTACTTTCCCTCTTCCAGTCCACCCCTAACAACACTGGTCTAGCTGTAGTTCCGTCTTCCACTACATAATCTCCAAATCCAACATTTTCACCAGGATCCCCCAGCATTCCTATACCAAAGATCGATGAGTTGGCGTAAGAGGGTCCCAGATCTCCTGCACACATATGGAGGAAATTGAGGGCCAGATTACCCTCATCTATTACTTTAATAATCATTCTTCCGAGGAATCTGCCGTCAGTTCCTAGATCCAGGAACACCCTTCGCGAGGTCTTTGGCATCAGGGATTCAAACTGTCGTTCAAAATGATAATGAAAATGATAATGATAATGGTAAAAATTATGTTAATAGAATATATTGCAAAAATGGGTGCTAGTACAGCTTGTATTCTACAATACTTTTAATAGTATATTATGATGTGTTTCCTACCAAAATATGTAAGAGTAACTTATATCCTATCAAATTCTAATCAGAAATGACATCATTAGAGGAAAGTGATATAATCTAGTTAAATATATCTTTAATAGTGACTCACACAGGTGGTATTTGCAGCGCATCCATGCACCACTTGCCAGAACAGAGGAGCAACGAGATAATTGCAATTGCAAGCGAAGCGTACCACGGCGGAGCAAAGATCATTTGATAAATTCTAGGTAATTATGGTACTTTAATTTCTACTAGTAATTGATTCAAGTCTTTCGAAGTTGAGTCAACTAGTAAGTGATCTTAAAATTCTTTTAAACTCGAGAGTCTTTAATTAGAGGTTAGGATATAAGCTGCATTAGCTTGTCAAAACGGTAGGAAAAGAAAATTTGAGCAGAATGTAAAGTGTATTAGCACCCAAAAATTCCTTAAAGGTAGCCTTTGACCTTGTTCAACTTACTTTGTTAATTTATCCATGATTTTGTGATTACACAATTTAAGCTAACATACACAAATCTCCCTCTTATCAACTCAAACACAAGACATTGGCATGGACTTACTTTTATAGCACAATTGGTTACTTGTGTATCTCCTTCCTCAAGATGACTCATAAAGACCCTGTTCTTAGAGCCAATCTTAACAGTACCAATTCTATGTCGGCCCTCCAACGGCTTCACAGCTAACACCTTAGGAAGGTCTTCTTCAACTATTTTATCTATTTCCTCTGCAACATTTCTTAGATTTGTTTGCATTTTTATGATTTCCTGTTGGAAATATCAAAGAGCACAGGTTACAGAGAATATAAAAAAGTTAGCATTTGCAGCACAAAAGTGAATAGGTAATTATTAATAGTAGGCCTACTATGGTTTATATGGCTTGAAATGTGAAATACAGAAAATTTGATAATTAAACATTCAGAAAACTAAATGTATAACAGAGGTGGAGAAAACTAAAAGTTGATCAGAAATGCTAGATGGTCATGGAAAAATCCTTTGATGAGAGCATTATTTCAATGTTTAGGTAACAATTTGAAACTGCAATATGCCACAAAAAATCATAAAATTAAAAATTGTCCTATCCCATATTTTAGGTTAATAGAATACGAGAAACAGAAGTCACCTTCACAATATCACCAGTTTTTTGTTCGTTCTCCCGAAGAAGCTCTTTGATTTCCAATACTTTTGCCTGAACATTATGTAGATCATCTATTGAATTGTCCATAATGGCTCCAGCTGAAGTAAAGTCTTCTGCCGCTTTTAGTCTTGCATCATAGCCTTTAAATCGTCTTACATCTTCGTTTATAACATCACACTTCTTCTTCAGCTGTTTGATGTTTTCATCAATAGTATACAGAATATCCTTATTAAAAATTTCTATCTCATTCAGCTTCTCTTTGAGTCCCAAGATTACTTTGTTAGCTTGAAGGATGTCACTGTTCATCCTCATAAGGATAAAAATATCATGCATCATTTGAAACGTTACTTCATTGCAGTTATCAATGGCTTTCTTTATAAAATTTTCTCTTAAATCCTTGTTAAAATTTCCAAATGACATCCCTGATCCCCTGGAAGAAATCTTCTGTTCTTTATCAAAGGGCAAAAATTGCTTAGCAGCTTCTAAGACAGTTCTGTTGAACAGCAAGTCATCGGTTGAACTGGCTGTGAATTCTTCCCTGCAAAAAGGACAAGCTTTTGTCTGGTTGGAGATAATCTCCTCGATGCATCGGCAACAAAATGTGTGGGAACAAGGAAGAATCTTGGGGCAATGTTCTTCACTGAATGGATTGGTGCAAACTCCACACTCGAGGACACTCGATTCCTGTAAAAGATATAAAAATCTCAAATATGTATGTATGTATGTATGTATGTATGTATGTATGTATGTATGTGCGTGTTTATATATTTACACACACATATATATATATATATATATATATATATATATATATATATATATACACATCTATAAATATATATATATATATATATATACACATCTATAAATGTGCATCTATAAATATACATCTATAAATACATCTATAAATATATATTTATATATATATATATATATATATATATATATATATATATATATATATATACACATCTATATATATATATATATATATATATATATATATATATAAATATATATATATATATATATATATATATATATATATATATATATATATATATATATATATATATATATATATGTATATATATATGATAAATGTTTGCACATTCAGACGTGTTTTTCATATTCAAATAAGCCATATATTTTTTATACATTAATGTCTGGATTCTCTTAACGACCTCGGGATCAGAGCCCTAGGCAAAATCACACAAAGACAAGAGCTTGTGACCGGCCGGGAATCAAACCCTGGTCTCTACAAGTTTGCCGGACAAGGGTTCGATTCCCGGCTGATCACAAGCTCGTGTCTTTGTGTGATTTCACCTGGGGCTCTGATCCCGAGGTCGTTAAGAGAATCCAGACACTAATGTATAAAAAATATATGGCTTATTTTCTAACATAGATACCACGTTCCAACAGTAGATTAGTCTAGCTTCGGTGCTTCCCGACTAAAGATTTTCCTCCCCCAACTGGCCATACCCCCCGAACCCCCCCTTTTCAACTGCGCAACATTGACCTCTCGTTACTCCAAGCATGCCTTAGACTAGAGGGATGCTACACGCTACCTTACAGGTCGCCATTAACCATTCTGCTCTGGTTCCAAGGAAAAGGGGCGTATGATAGCTGGGTCTATAGCGGGGATGGATGGGGTTTAATTACGTTATTAAGACGTGGTAAATATTTTAGAAAAAATAAAATTTTCTAAAACAAATTGTCATTTGCTCCAACACGAATCCTTACAATGTCCCAATAATAGGAGCCTCAAAATTAGGAAGCAGGGAAACAGAACATGTAAGAGGTGAGAGAGCTGCAGAGTGGGGTTCAAGCCTGTCAGTTAAAAGCAAAAGGGTATTAAGCAAAGTAGGTTAACTAGGTAAAACTCATCCAGGGGTCATCTTTCCATGGCAGGCTGAGGGGATAGGGGTTGCGATGCTCTACCCCCTCGCCACCCCATGCAGACTGTATCGCGAGTAGCTGCCCTTAGATCCTCTGCTGGGTGACCATAATGGGAGCGAGCTTGAACCCCTTCTGGGGCTTGAGGGAGCAGTCTTTAAGGTAGTGGCCAGTGAAAGTTGACAGTCTCCTACATATACCTGCCCTCAGCAGCTGGCCAACCGCCACGTTCCTCTCAAAGGCCAACGAGGTTGCGATGCCCCGGATGTTGTGAGGCTTCACGGACCTGGGGGAGGCTTCCCCCCTCGTCAGGTATGCCCTTTGAATCGTCTCCCGGAGCAAGAAGATCGTATTCTTCAAGACTGCCTTCTTCACTCTGCCCGTCATCAAGAACAGTCTCCTGATAGCCGGTCGGAGGGCGGAGGTACTCGAGAGATATTTCTGCACCGCCCTCACTGGGCAATCTGTCCTGGGAATAGCACGGATGGATTACTCTTTGAAGCGGGGTTATCTACTGCCGGGTTCTGCCTCTTCGCCACAAAGGAGGGAACGAATTTGAAGAACAACTCCTTCCACCCGTGAGAGAGGGAGACCTCAGCTAAGAGCCCGTGGAGTTCACCCACCCTCTTGGCTGAGGCCAGGCTGAGGAGGAACACCCTCTTTACGGTCAATTCCTTGTCAGTAATTTGTCTCAGAGGCTTGAATCCTGGATTCTTCAAGGAGTCGAAGAATTTTGGTAATGTCCCGGGAGGGTGCATTGAGGGGCAGGACGGCTCAAACCCTTTTATCAGCATCGAGAGGCGCTTGGATGCTCTTAGGTTAAAGCCCTTGAGAAGGAATACCTGGCCCAGGGCCACTTGGAATCCCTTTACTGCTGGTACTGACATGCACCAGTCAAATCGAAGGTGTACTAGGAATTCCGCCATGACCAGGATTGAGGCCTTGAGGGATTGAACGTCCTCTTTGTCACACCATTTGCCAAAGGTTGTCCATGTCGCCTGGTATATGGCTTTCGCGGATTACCTTAGATTCGAGGTCATCTGTGTGGCTGCCCTCTTCTCAGCAAACTCAGGATAGTCTCCACGCGTGAAGGGAGAGGTTTTGGAGGCCTTAGTGGAACCTCTGGAAGTAAGGTGGTCTTAGTAGGTCTCGTCGTAGAAGCAGAGGCCACAAGGGTTCTGTTGCCAAGGACCTCAGGTCCGTGAACTACTCCTTTATGGGCCACCACGGGGCTATCAGGATCATCTTTGTCTGATTTGCCCCTGAAGCCGGTTCAAGGTCTGTCGCAGAAGGGTAAATGGGGGGAAGGCCTACTCGTCAAGGACATCCCACAGATGTTGGAACGGATCTTCCAGAGATGCTGCTGGGTCCGGCACTAGGAAACAAAAGACCGGCAGCTCCACGTACAGTTTTGTTGCGAAGAAGTCCAGGCACTTCTCTAACAACACCCTTGCTACCACCGGATGACGGGACCATTCCCCGGTAACACTTGACCCTTCCTGCTGTGACCATCTGCGATTACGTTCCTTTTTCCCGGGATGTACCTGGCCATCAGAGAGATGGCATTGACCTCGGCATAGGATAAGATTGTTACCGCCAGGATGTGGATCCGGCGGGGGCGCAGGCCGCCCTATTTCTTGACTTGTGCGACGATGGTAGCATTGTCACTCATCAGGGCCACCCTTCTCCCCACTAATGATCTTCCCAAGACAAAGAGAGCCTTCTGTGCTGCCAACATCTCAAGTTCGTTTATTTGGAGGGTCTGCTCTTCAAGGACCAACGGCCTTTGGCCATTCTGTCTGGCAGGTCGGCTCCCAATACCTCCCCGGATGCGTCCGTAAACAGAAGCAATTCCGGAGGAGGATCCAGTAGTGAAATCCTCGCTCAGGTGTTCCTTGGGTTCAACCACCACTGGAATGCCTCCCTGCTTGACTGGGATGGGGGAAGCTTTGATGACGGACACTGGATTGCTAGGCCCTGTATCTCTTTCAGGTCGCACTGGGCTGGTCGTAGCATCAACCTTCCCTTGGGCACGAGCTTCTCCAGGGACACCAGGTGGCCTACCAATCTCTGCCACTCATGTAACGACGCCGATTTCTGCCTGATGAAAGGCTTCACCATGCTTTCCAGATTCCCGATCATCTACTTCATCAAGAAGGCTCTGTACAGAGCATATTTCCATGCCCAGGTACACTGTCCTCGTGTATAGATAGGGTTTCAATTTCACCCAGTTGAACGCCACCCCCAGTTCCATGCAGATGAACACTAACTCGTCCCTTTGCTCTGACAACTGCTCCCTGGACTGCGAGAGGAGTAACCAGTCGTCGAGATATCTCAACAGTCTTATCCCTCTCTTGTGGGCCCACTGGGAGATCAGGAAAAAGATTCTTGTGAAGACCTGAGGCACGGTCGACAGGCCAAAGCAGAGAGTGAGGAACTGGAAGATTTCTTCTCCCCACTTGAACCTGAGGAACTTCCTACTGGATGGGTGCACTGGGATCTGGAAATATGCATCTTTGAGGTCTAGGGATAGCATGATGTCCACTTCCTTGATAGCTGCTAGGACCGTTCTGGCCGTTTCCATCTTGAACGTGCTCTTGGCTACAAAAAGGTTGAAGGCAGAAAGATCTATGACTCGACGCCATCTACCTGATGCCTTCTTCAACAAGAACAGACGGCTGAAGAAGCCCGGCTAGTCAGGGGGCCCCGCCTGAATGGCCCTTTTTAATAGGCTTTCCAACGTGTTTCTAACTTGGGGTGTAGGGAGGAGATCTCGAGTCCCGATATCAAAGGAGTGGCGCCCTTGAAGGGGATACAGTAACCTTCCCTCCAACTTGAATTGAGGCATCCCCCTATCCCTGGAGTGCACTGGGGAGAGGAGCCTAGTCCACTACCTCCGTTTAGAGAAGCAGCCGTTAAGTGCCCTTCAGTTGGCTGGGGCTCTGAGTTTACTGCCTCCCGAAGCTGGTCTCTGTTCTCCTGAGGGAAGCTGCGTCAGAGGGCCAAACGCGAAGAGAAAGAAGCATTGGAGGGTGCGCACCTCACTGGGCCCTGGCCCTACTATGTTCACGAGGCTGGTATAGGGGAAGTGACAACAAAGCCGACAACGATGTGGAAGCCCTATGGAGCATCACATTGTGACACTCTTTCGTCCGTTTCTCTAGTGCCTCTAAGAGGCCTATGCTCACTGTCCAGGAGTTGCTTTGGCAACCTATAGAGGATGACATCCCTCCTGCATAGGAACCTGTTCGATGCCGCAATGTAAGACTGGCCCTCAAAGATGGCCGACAACTCCAAAAATGGTTCTCTCCCTGGGCAGCCCATCACATTATTTTCCAAGGTGAAGGAAACTAGTGCCGTGGCCCAGAGGTCCAACCCCAAAGCCTCCTCCCCAGCGGCCACTTTCATGGCTGTTACCTCCTGAACCGTAAAATCCACAGCCACCCCTGCCAGTCTATCCTTGATGGAGCCAGAAGCCAGGGATGCCAAGTTCCTTTCCGAAGAGTGATGTCCCTGGGAGATTTCCTCCGGAGTGTAGAGGGGCCTGTGCTTTACCAACGGAAAGGGTAAAAGCTTCGGTGTGACGGGGGGCCTGTTCAGGTAGCGGCAGTGATTCTCCCAAGACACTGTCTGGCAAGAGAGGAAGGACCAGGGAGGGCCTTGCCTCCCTAGGGTCTCCAAACCGGCGTTCCAGGCGTGTCGTGGGGTTGAACCTGCATCGGAGGGGGCTCGGACAACTCGTCGAGTCTTCTAATCAAACCCAACACCCTCTGGAAGGATGACACTTCCTCTACCACCTTATCCTCCTGGTGGTCTCGAGACCCCATCTCTGAGAATCCCTCACTGGTTGCGTGAGCCCCATTTAAGGCACCCTACTATGAGTCTGGGGATATTGCATCCTGGAGGTCCGATCTCCCTTCCGAGGGAGTTCTGTGGCGGCCCCCTTTTCTTCGGCTCCTCTTCGGCGCTGGGGCAAGGTCCGGGGACCCAGAGTCATTGGACAGAGTCCTAGAAGGGTGGTAGCCTTTCATGGGATCATCCGCTCTCCCGGATGCTCTTCACCCGGGGGAGGGTGTATGGTGCCATCCACCGGGTAGAGATCCTCATCCTCCCAAGAGGTCTGGAGAACCGGGTCTGAGGTTCCCCTCCCCAGGAGAGGGGTACCTGAAAAGGCCTCTTGCTCTCACAAGGTCAGATTGGCTGCTGAGCGAAGGATAATGCTGCCGCCCTGAGAGTGCAGGGCGTCTCCTCTACCCACGGAGGGCACAGGAGCCGGTCACAGGCCATAAGGCCGGAACAGGAAGAGGGTTGGCGGTATTGAAGACCAATAGAGTCTGATTGCCCTCGCCACGCCATCGGTAGAAGAGCGGACTGGGCCATGTGGCTACCACAAGGACCCTCTAAGCAAGGATAAGGGTCATCCGCTGAACAAGCCACAGTTAGACATTACTGCCTGTAACGTTCCACAACCTTCTCTGTAGACCTCCCGGCGAAAGGAAGGTCAGGAAGATAGTCCTGCTGTCTGTCTTGTAGGGACAGTAACTCCTGGGGGGGGGGGTTAAACACGAGAACCTCTCTCTGACCCAAGAGGAACTTCCTCCACTACTGCGGGTAACAAAGGAGACAGAGAGTGGCGAGTAACACTCGGCACGGATGAACCGGCTGACAAAGGATGAGAACTACTGCCCTTTCTCAAGGGTGACTTTGCCTTCTTGACCACCTTCTTGTTTTCCGTGGCCATCTAATCCCATTGGGCATCGCTCCAGCCCACTCACTCATCACACATGTCGTTCCTGGAGCGCACACTACCCCGACACGAGGTACATAACACGTGGGGATCGACCTCCATGTGGGACAAAAAAGCTGCACACAACTTTCCACTAACACCTGGGCAATGACGTTACACTCACACAGATTTCATAATGGAGATCAAGGACCAGGAGATCCACAGGAGAAACACGCACTAAACACAGGAAAACTCTGACGAACACAAGTGAAACATTTTGAGCGTGAGCACGATCAGAGTAAGAATGGTTATAGCGACCTGGAAGGTCGACTGTAGCATCCTTCTAGGGCAAACTGGGAAAAACAAGAGGTCAGGGTCGTGCAGGTGAGAAGGGGGGTTTGGCCTACGGGGGGGGGGGGGTAATCTCCTATTATAGGGACGTGGTAAGGAATAGCGTTGGAACAAATATATACAGTATATATATATATATAATATGATATATATAATATATATATATATGTATATATATGTTATATATATATATATATATATATCTATATATATATATATATATACTGTAAATAATATAATATATATATATATATATATGTATGTATTATTATACATTATATATATATATATATATGTATATATATATATATACATATACATGTACATAATATAATATATATATATATATATATATGTATATATATATATATATATATAATTATACATTATATATATATAGTATATATATATGTATATATATATATACAATATATATATATATACATATATATATATATACATAATATAACACACACATGCATATATATATATATATATATACAGTATCATATTATATATATATATATACAGTATATATTTATAATATAATATATATATTATATATAATATATATATATATATATATACAGTATACATATATATATACTATATATATATAATATATATGTATAATATATATCACATACATACGTATACCAAGGCACTTCCCAAATTTTGGGGGATAGCCGACACCAAACACTGAAATATATATATATATATATATATATATGAAAAATTTTAAGTAATTTTTATTTTTCCTAACATACTTACCAAAGAATTACCTCTTTGGAGGGTCCTTGACCTCTCTCTCAAATTCGACCAAGATTTCCCGCGCTACCCCCCTATCTCGCTCCCGATAGTTACTACCCCCCGCCGCCAGGATAATTCCTTCGGCCCGGATTAGGGCAGGTCACTGCTTTTCCCGGGTCAGGACCTCATTAAGTTCTCCGTTAAGCCCGACTTGGCAATGGAAGAATGGCACTCGGGGACGGAAGGGGAGGGCCATTTACTTCAGAGGTAATTCTTTCGGTAAGTATGTTAGGAAAAATAAAAATTACTTAAAATTTTTCATTTGTTCCGACACGAATACTTTACCTCGAATTACCTCTTTGGAGACTTACACTTTAGGAGGCGGGAGAGCCATTCTGCCACTTGGTTAGGCACATGGTGCCCGCGGAGGGCTACGTAATGCGGGGGTACAGAGAGCGGTTTAGGGGGTAGCAGTGGAAAACTTACGCTTATAATTTAAGTCTTACCTCTTGACATGTTCTCTACTGACTTCTCCTGAAGAAGTAGGGATGAGTCTATTCACTTGTTGGGGACGTCTTCCAGCCTGCCACTACACAGCTTGGAGGGGCGGCGATGACTGTCCCAATGGAGAATCCATCCAAAGACTTTCTTGAGTAGTCTTTGAGGTAGTGGGCCGTGAAGGTCGACTGGTGTGACCAAGTGCCGGGCCCTGCAGGATCTGGCCCACTGCCAATATTTCTCTCAAAGGCCAAGGACGTGCTCAGGCCCCTGATGTCATGGGGACGGGGAGTGCCTGGTACCGCCACCTTGTCTTCTTCATAAGCCCTAGTGATGACTTGTCTCAGCCAGAAGGAAATAGTGTTCTTGGACACTTGCTTCTTATTAACGCCTGAAGAGACGAAGAGGTTCTTGGCACCTGGACGGAGATGGGCCGTCCTTTCCAGGTACTTCCTGATCGTCCTGACCGGGCATAACTTCAGGTCGTCCGTATTACCTGTCTTGGGAATGGCCGGAACAGAGAAACCTTCAAACCTCGGGTCCCAGACTGCTGGGTTCTGAGTTTTAGCTACAAAGGAGGGTACGAACTTGAAAGATATCTCCTTCCACCCTTTGGAGTGTGCCACGTCGTAGGAGAGACCGTGGATCTCACCTACCCTCTTAGCCGAAGCTAAGGCTAGCAAGAAGACTGTCTTGAGGGTGAGATCTTTGTCCCCGATATCTCTGAGCGGTTCAAAGGGAGGAAGAGACAACATTTTCAGGACCTTGGCCAGGTCCCATCTAGGCACTCTCCTGGCTTGGGGAGGACAGGATTGTTCGAAACTCCTAATCAGCATCCCTATATGTCTTGATGTCCCTAGGTCGATGCCTTTCAGGAGAAAGACTTGGCCTAAGGCTGCTCGCACTCCTTTAATAGCTGGGATTGACATTCCTATTTTATCCCTAAGATACACTAGAAAATCAGCTATGTCAGGGACCGAGGCTTCGAGAGGTCTTATTTGTTTTGTCGCGCACCATTTCGTAAAGGCGGCCCACTTCGCCTGGTAGACTACGGTAGAGGATTTTCTTAGATATAGGGACATCCTCTTAGCTGTGGGGGAGGAGAACCCCTCCTTCCTCAGGAGTCGCTCGATAGTCTCCAGGCGTGAAGGCGAAGAGAGAGAGGGTTGTCGTGGAACCTGAGGAAGTGCGGTTGACTTAGTAGATCTGACCTGGGGGGCAGAGGCCATGGCGGATGGCTTGCCAGGTCTTTCAGATCCGCGAACCACTCTCTCTCCGGCCACCAGGGCGCTACCCAAAGTCATCTTTAGGTTTTGGGCGGTTCTTACTCTGTTGAGCACTTGTCTTAGCAGCGTGAAGGGGGGAAAGGCATAAACGTCCAGGTTGTCCCACCTGTGCTGGAAGGCGTCTTCTAGGGCTGCTCCTTCGTCTGGTACCGGGGAGCAATAAACCGGTAACTTGGCGTTGAGCTTTGTTGCAAATAGGTCTATCACCGGGGAGCCCCATCGTTGAAGGATGAGTCTGGCTACCGCTGGTTGTAGGGACCATTCCGTCCCTACTATCTGACCTACCCTGCTGAGGCCGTCGGCTAGCACGTTCTTTTTCCCGGGGATGAACCTTGCAAGCAGTGTTACCTGGTGTTCGTCCGCCCAGTGCAAGATGTCTACAGTGAGGTCGCACAGTTCCTTCGACTTCATGCCCCCTTGCTTTTTGATGTAGGCTACCACCGTGGCGTTGTCGCACATTAGGGCCACGGTGTTTCCCTTCAACCGACTTGCAAAGTGCAGACATGCTTTTTGTACTGCTTTTAGCTCTAGGACGTTGATGTGGTGATGCTTTTCGGTCTCTGACCAGGTCCCGCTTGCTGTTTCTTCCCTCAGGTGGGCTCCCCACCCTAGGCTGGAGGCGTCCGTGAACAGGAGAAACTCGGGAGGACAGGACCCGAGGGGCATCCCCTTGAGGGAGTTCGACCGGCATCTCCACCATTTCAAGGCTGTTTCCGTGTGCGGAAGGACTGGGATCGATATTTTCTGAGAGCCTGTCTGGGACCATAGAGCCTTGAGGTTCCATTGTACGGGTCTGAGTCGTAACTTCCCTTGGGGAACTAGCTTCTCTAATGAGACCAGGTGGCCTATCAGCCTCTGCCAGTCTTTCGCTTTCCTGGGAAGCCCCGACAGGAACGGCTGAATGATCTTGACGAGGTTCTGTATCCTGTCCTCCGAGGGGAAGGCCTTCCCCTGCACGGTGTCCAACGTCATCCCCAAGTACCCCATTTTGTTGGACGGCGTTAGGTTCGATTTTTCCAGGTTGATGATGACTCCCAGACTCCTGCAGAACCGGAGGAGGTCCTTTCCTTGTTCTTCCAAGAGGGCCTTTGAACTGGAAAGGAGCAACCAGTCGTCCAGGTACCTGATGAGGCGGATACCTCGTTCGTGAGCCCATACTGAGACTGTCGCGAAGACCCTCGTGAACACTTGAGGGGCCGTCGACAGTCCGAAGCAGAGGGTCCGGAACTGCAGGATCTGGGAGCCCCATTTTACCCGGAGGAACTTCCGACTCGACGGGTGGACTGGAATTTGGTAGTACGCATCCTTGAGGTCGACCGTCATCATAAAATCTTTCTCCCTCAAGGACATCAGGACGGATTTTGGGGTGTCCATCTTGAAGTCCGTCTTCTTGACGAACTTGTTGAGGGCCGACAGGTCTATCACCGGTCTCCACCCCCCCGTTGCTTTCTCCACCAGGAACAGGCGGCTGTAGAAGCCTGGACCTGGGAGAAGGACTTCTTCCATGGCTCCCTTTTTCAACATGGAGGAAACTTCTTTTTGTAGGGAAGCCCTTTTCAACGGGTCCCTGGGAGCTAACCATTCTGTTTGGGTGGCTGGGATCAGAGGGGGTGAGTCCGCTATGAAGGGGATCCTGTAGCCTTCTTTCAGGACGGACACCGTCCAAGCATCCGCCCCATACGTTTTCCATGCTTGCCAATGGGGTCTGAGGCATCCCCCAACCCGAGGCTTGGGCGGGAGTAGGGGGCCTCTCCCTCTACCTTCTCCTAGAGGAGCGGCCTGATCTGCCCCTCTTCGAGGCGGAGTAACCCGACCTGAAGGAGTTGGTAGAAGTTGTAGTTCCCCTGCGGGAGGGCTGAGGAGATGATGACCAGGAAGAGGAGTGGGCGTCCCTCCTTGAAGAGCTGGGACCCGCTTGAGGGGTCACGGTCCTATCCGAGGCTGACCTCTTATACGGAGGTCTCCTGGAGGATGAGTGCTTAGGGACGTTGACTTCTCTCCTCTTGGACACCTTCTCCATCAGTTCTTCCAATTCCTTCAAAGGAAACAGGGACTCTCCTCCTAGGGGTAGGGTGCGAATGGCTCGCGCCTGTCTGTCTGGGATCTTCCTTGCTACCCTGGAAAGCACTGTGTCCCTCTTCCGGAGGACCCAGTTGGCCGTCAGGGAGAGAGCCTGGTATGCCATAAATTTTAGCGCTTTCCCCCCGGAAGTGATAATGTCCGACAGGAGACTCTGTTGTTCCGGGTCGTCGGGGTCTGTGGAGGCCTGTACATCCAGTAACGTGGAGGCCCACCAGTCCAGCCATGAAGTGACATTAATCATGTCCCTCGACATCTCCTCCATCATGCCTGCTTCAGAAGCCGAGAAGGACACAGGGGCTGAGCCGGCCCTTTCGTCCGAGCCGCCTTGTCCTAGGACATCTACGGCTGAGTCCACTCTACAGGGACCCGGGCGACGTCCTTCTGGAATATAAATTTTGGCCTGTAGTTTCAGACCCTGGAGGAGTTTGGAGGAACTCTGGGACCTGGGGGCCTCCGCAGTGCTGGCCACCAAGTTATCTATGTACTCCTGGCCGAGTACTAGGTCTGGGGCGAGGGGCAGGGCCAGAGAAGACTTCGGCAGGACGTCCCGATGTGTGTACCTCAAGAGGCTCGACCTCCAGGTATTGACCTTCGGCACCTCGGGTTCAGGAATCCCATGAGTCCTCCTGATGCGGGCTACCACCTTCCTGTAGGCGGAGTCCTCCGACGGGGAAGCCTCGCCTCCGTCGATCGAGGTATCGGCTTGGCTGGGGGGATCCGTGCTTGGGAGGTAGACTGGCCTCTCCCTACCAGGTCCCAGGGAGGCCCTCCCGCAACCGTAGGGCGCACCGTACCCGGTCGGGTCTCGCCGTGTGGCGGGTGCCACCGACCCAGGGAGGCCTTTCGACTGGGCCAAGGCTCTGGACGCGGAGGACACGGTCCCGGTGGGAAGACCCGAACCCGGCAACCGGTCCTTCCCGCTCGACGTCCGACCCGGTTGGGCTGGTTCGATCGGGCTGTCCTCTCGGAAGCGCGCTTCCTCCCGACGGGTGGGGTGAACCGAAGGCCTCGAGGACTTGTGCCTGATCGAGAGGTCCTTCTTGCGTGGCCGGTCGAGCGGTTCCAAGTTGTATGTAGGCAGTGACAACTTGGAGGCTCGATCACTGGACCGAGAGTCTGGCGAGCGGTGCTTCTTGGAGTCTCCTGGGGGCACGTAAAACCATTCGCCGCCGCCGGGAGAGACTTCCCTCTTGTACCTACGGGAGTGAGAGCGTGGGCGCCTCCTACCGTGCCGCGACCTCGACCTAGAGCGAGAACGATCGCTATCGGTCCGCGCTCTCTTACGATGCCGCCTTTCCCTGCGTTCTCCCTCGGAGGATGAGCCTTCTTCCGAAGAGTCCGAGGGCGCCACGTTCTTCCCGTGACGACTGCTAGAGTGATGCGCAGGGGAGGCCCTTCGCCGCCGATCGTCCGAGACCGGGCGCTGGAGAAAGTCCTCGGGAACTGCCGTGGATACCGAGGGTACTGAGACCACTCCGCCCCTACTAGAAGGCCATGGACCCAGGGATACATCCATCCTCAGCGGAGACCTCCCTGGAGTCTTCGGTAATTTCCAACCGAAGGAGTCGCTACTCGGTCGACGAATTCTCGAGTGGTTCTCTTCTGGCGGGGGGAAACCCGACGCACCGGCCCACGAGGGCGGGGGGGAGACCGAGAACGCCACACTGTCCCATACCGGGTCATCCGAGGAAACGTGCTCCCCTGCCACGTGGCCCGATCCGCCCGAAACACTCGCGGCCCTTCCGTTTACTCCCGAGGGGCCAGCCCTTGGTTCCTCCGTCACACTGGGTTCACTTGGGAGGACACTATGGGTCACAATTACACTGGGGGCTTGCTGGCCACTCCTCTGCGAAGGAGACGGAGAGGCCGAGGCTTCGTCGGACCGATCACTGACCGACTGTAAGGAAGTCACGCTATTCACTTTCTTTGGGGAACGCTTAGATGACTTCTTTTTCTTAGTACCAAAACGTACCCACTGAATTCCGTCCCAATTCACGCACTCGGGACATGTGTCCGAGGAGGAACAAACTTTACCCCTACACGTGGAACAAAGAGAATGCGGGTCCACCTCTGGTTTAGAGAGGAAAGCCCCACACGACTTTCCTGCTCTAGGACCCGGACAACGACGCACGTTCTCCATCGTTCGCACACGAGTTACAGAAAAGTCTGGATAACACAAGGGAAACGGACTGAGGACACTTTTGCGAAAACGCACTATCGCAGAAAAAACACAAGTCCGTAAACTGGGAACACGTGGGAACACAACGCGCTGATCGAAAGATTTAAAACGAGAGAGTGAGATGCTTCGGATCTCACGACCAAGAACTTAATGAGGTCCTGACCCGGGAAAAGCAGTGACCTGCCCTAATCCGGGCCGAAGGAATTATCCTGGCGGCGGGGGTAGTAACTATCGGGAGCGAGATAGGGGGGTAGCGCGGGAAATCTTGGTCGAATTTGAGAGAGAGGTCAAGGACCCTCCAAAGAGGTAATTCGAGGTAAAGTATTCGTGTCGGAACAAATATATATATATATATATATATATATATATACATATATATATACAGTATATGTATATATATATATATATAAATATATATATATGTATATATATATATATATATATATATATATATATATACATATATATATATATATATATATATATATATATATATATATATATATATATATATATATATATATATATATATATATATATATATATATATATATATATATATATATATATATATATATATATACATATATAGTAAATATACTTTATGTATAATATAAATAATATGTATATCACATATATACGTATACCAAGGCACTCCCCCAATTTTGGGGGGTAGCCGACATCAAACACTGAAACAGAAAATAGACCTCTCCGCTTTACGTTCCTCCCAGCCTGACAAGGGACTCAACCGAGTTCAGCTTGTACTGCTAGGGGTGTCACAGCCCACCCTCCCCCGTTATCCACCACAGATGAAGCTTCATAAAGCTGAATCCCCTACTGCTTCTACCTTCGCGGTCTTCCAAGGCACCGGAAGAAGCAGCAGAGCCTACCGGAACTGCGTCACAATCGCTCGCCATTCATTCCTATTTCTAGCACCCTCTCTTGCCTCTCTCACATCTATCCTCCTATCACCCAGAGCTTCCTTCACTCCATCCATCCACCCAAACCTTGGCATTCCTCTTGTACTTCTCCCATCAACTCTTGCATTCATCACCTTCTTTAGCAGACAGCCATTTTCCATTCTCTCAACCTGGCCAAACCACCTCAACACATTCATATCCACTCTAGCTGCTAACTCACTACTTCGTTCCTAAACCTATCTACTTGAGATACACCAGCCATACTCCTTAGACATTTGATCTCAAACACATTCAATTTCTGTCTCTCCGTCACTTTCATTCCCAACAACTCTGATCCATATATCACAGTTGGTACAATCACTTTCTCATACAGAACTCTCTTTACATTCAATCCGAACCCTCTATTTTTTACTACTCCCTTAACTGCCCCCAACACTTTGCATCCTCCATTCACTCTTTGAAGTACATCTGCTTCCACTTCACCATTTGCTGCAACAACAGACCCCAAGTACTTAAACTGATCTACCTCCTCAAGTAACTCTCCATTCAACATGACATTCAACCTCGCACCACACTCCATTCTCGTACATCTCATAACCTTACTTTTACCAACATTAACTCTCTTCTTCCTTCTCTCACACACCCTCCCAAATTCTGTCACTAATCGGCCAAGCTTCTCTTCCGCGTCTGCAACCAGTACAGTATCATCCGCAAATAACAACTGATTTACCTACCATTCATGGTCATCCTCGTCTACCAGTTTCAATCCTCGTCCAAGCACTCGAGCATTCACCTATCTCACCACTCCATCAACATACAAGTTAAACCACGGTGACATCACACATCCCTGTCTCAGCCTTACTCTCACCAGAAACCAATCGCTCACTTCATTTCCTATCCTAACTCATGCTTTACTACCTTTGTAGAAACTTTTCACTGCTTGCAACAACCTTCCACCAACTCCATATAACCTCATCACATTCCACATTGCTTCCCTATCAACTCTATCATACACTTTCTCCAGATCCATAAACGCAACATACACCACCTTACCTTTTCCTAAATATTTCTCGCATATCTGCCTAACTGTAAAAATCTGATTCATACAACCCCTACCACTTCTAAAACCACCCTGTACTTCTAAGATTGCATTCTCTGTTTTATCCTTAATCCTATTAATCAGTATTCTACCATACACTTTTCCTACCACACTCAACAAACTAATACCCCTTGAATTACAACACTCATGCACATCTCCCTTACCCTTATATAGAGGTACAATAGACACACAAACCTAATCTACTGGTAACATTGACAACACAAAACACATTAAACAATCTCACCAATCATTCAAGTACAGTCACACCCTCTTCCTTCAACATCTCAGCTCTCGCACCATTCATACCCGATGCTTTTCCTACTCTGTTTCATCTAGTTCTCTCCTCACTTCCTCTCTTGTAATCTCTCTCATTCTCTTCTCCCATCACCGGCACCTCAACACTTGCAACAGCAATTATATCTGCCTCCTTATTACCCTCAACATTCAATAAACTTTCAAAATATTCTGCCAACCTTTTCCTTGCCTCCTCTTCTTTTAACAACCTTACATTTCCATCTTTCACTGTCTCTTCAATTCTTGAACCAGCCTTCCTTACTCTCTTCACTTCTTTCCAAAACTACTTCTTATTCTCTTCATATGAATGACCCAGTCCCTTACCGCACCTCAGGTCAGCTGACCTCTTTGCCTCACTTACCTTGCGCTTTACTTCCACATTTTTCTCTCTATATCTTTCATACTTCTCTACACTATAATATATATATATATATATATATATATATATATATATATATATATATATATATATTATATATATATCATATACAGTATATATATAATATAAATAATATATATATAATTATATATATACATAATATATATATATATAATTATATATATACATGATATATGCATATAATATATATATATATATATAATTATATATACATAATATATATATATATACATATATATATATATATATATATACTGTATATATAATATAATCATATATATATATATAATATATATATATTATATATATAACATATATATATATAATATATATATAACATATATACATATATATATATATATATATATATATATATATATAATATATAACATATATATAATATAAATATATATAATATATATACATATAATGTATATATATATAATATATATATATATATATATATATAATATAATATATATATATAATATATATACATGTATTATAATATATATATATACATATATATGTATATATATATATAATACATGTATAATATATATATATATATATATATATGTATATATATATATATATATATATATATATATATAATATATATATACATATATATATACATATATATATATATATATATATATATATATATATATATATATATATACATACATACATATACCAAGGTACTTCCTCCAATTTTGAGGGGTAGCCGACATCAACAAATGAAACAAAACAAAAAGGGGACCTCTACTCTCTACGTTCCTCCCAGCCTGACAAGGGACTCAACTGAGTTC
>NC_090727.1:123633355-123673355 GCF_036898095.1 Palaemon carinicauda | reverse complement strand
GACCTAGGACAGATCCCTGTGGGACTCCAAATTCAACCTTTTCAATGCAAGAATTTACGTCTCCCAATCTAACTACCTGACTTCTATCCTTCAAGTAATCCTGAAACCAGAACGTATCAATGTAATGTTCATTAAGAGATTTACACAATTCATCATGGTTGACACTATCAAATGCCTTTGATAGGTCACATAAAATTAATATGGAAACTTTTTTTCTATCAATATTTTTATAAATTTCATCTGTTGATTTCATCAAAGCTGTTTCTGTTGATAAACCTTTACGGAATCCATGCTTAGTGTTAGAAATCAAATTATTTTTTTCTAGATGTTCCATTAACTGATTACATACAATCTTTTCTATTACTTTCGATATTACGGGAAGGATAGAAAGAGGTCTATAATTACCAGGGTCGTCCTTGTCTCCTTTCTTGTGAAGAGGGTCTACGAGGAGTTGTTTCCAAATAGAAGGATATTTCCCAGTTACAATCGATGTATTTATGATAACCGTGATATAATATGCAATAACTGTAAGGGAATCTTTTAGAAAACTAGTAGGAATACCATCCGTTCCGTAAGCATTACTATTATTCAAACTCTTAACTGTTAATATTATTGTTTCTACTGTAACTGGTTGCGGTCTAAACAATCTTATATTATTGCCAAAATTATTTTGAGTGTTTCTAATATCTTCATTTTCGTACTTTTGTAGAATTTCCTGCGTTTTATCATAAGTTATTTTTCCTACCTTAGCAAAGTATTGGTTAAATTGATCTGCTCTAGCTTTTGGGTTGTCGTATTCAATCTTTTTATTTGTTTTAGTAGATACAATATTATTCATAATTTTCCATGTTTCTGTACGAGATTTACTTTTCTTGATCTTGTCTTTGTTATAATAAGCTTTGGCAGTACGCATTTTCGAATTGATGAGTTTTTTCATTTCCTTATACGAATTGTTAAGATTTTCATCATGTCTATTCTGTTTGAGCCTTTCTTGCATTTTGTCCCTTTCAATCATACTGTTTTTGAGATCATTGTCTATCCAAGGTGCACTGGGTCTCCTTATTTCCTTCGTGGTTATTGGGGCACATTTATCTAAGGCACTATTATATACTTTATTGAAAATTCCTGTTTGAATATCTGTGTCATCAGTATGCATGATTGTATCTAAAATTATTTTCTGGTCTAGCAATGTATTGCACAAAAAATCTGCAGAATAATATTTTAAACACCCAGAGGTTACCGTGACTGGTTTACGCTTTGGCTTCTTAATATCTATGCTAAATGAAATATGTTCATGGTTAGCTACAATACTTGGATTTACCTCAATTTTAATGACACTTTCCTGCTTGTTTGTTATTAACACGTCTAGTAGTGTGGATGAGATGGGGCTAACTCTAGTAGGTTTATTAATCATTTGATTTAATTTGGTGACTCTTAAAATATTATGTATCTTTGCTGAACCTAACATCAAATCATCATTTAGATCACCTATTACATAAATTGATTTATTCTTTAGAGAAATCATTCCCAGACATTCCAAAATATAGTTAAAAGTATCATTTGAAGCATGCGGATGTCTATACAAGCAACCAATGATAACAGAAGGTAGCTTACGAGATTGTACAGAGAGCCAAACCTCTTCTACCCCCTCTACTCTTTGAACATTAAGATTACAAATATTAACAGAAAGATTATTTTTTACATAAATACAACAACCTCCACCTCTTCCTTTGTCACATCTATATATTGTATAATTAGGAAAATCAATGAGTGAATCGACAACATTCGGGGTTAACCAAGTCTCAGTTAAACATAATACATCAATATTTCTGTTTAAGAGCATTAATTCAATTTCACATATCTTACTAAGGAGAGACTGTACATTCAAATATTCTATACACATCTTTAGAGCATTAAACAGTGAATCGGCAACATTTACCTTGCCAACGAAAACGTGCCAACTACCGCCACTAACGAGTTTCTCAATAAAGTTAATTACAAAAAATAGATAATTGATTATCGTTTCAATACTCACTGTTACTCTGGCATCACAAAATAACAATTATTTGTAATCAAAATAAAAGTTGGGGGAATTATTTCCAGTAATAACTATCAAATATACTTTGAATAAATACGAATCGACAACAGTGAGCCCTACTGTTTACCAACACTGTACTGCTAAGCTTCTTGTCTAACAACGACATCAGATATTACACTGTATTGAGTTTAACTTTAGAATTCAAGAGAGAGAGAGAGAGAGAGAGAGAGAGAGAGAGAGAGAGAGAGAGAGAGAGAGAGAGAGAGAGAGAGAGAGAGAGAGAGAGAGAGAGAGAGATTCATAATCAAGAAGTTTTACGCCTATTTCACTGTCGACCTTGACAATATTCAAGTCCTAAATATGGAATATTAACGAAATATAAGATCAATGATTGAATAAGTTGATTATGAAGATACCACCAATTACTTACCATTATTCTGTATAAGATTTTACTCCTGATACTTATTTCTCACTCCGGATATCTAAGTTCTCAACGTCTCCTACTTGTAGACAGATACTGCCAATGCATTCGCATCACTCATAACCTCACTGATAAGAATCTAGTCTAAAGTTCACTCTTCCATCTTCAGAATGTTTGATACTCAATTTACTATTAAATTGTATTCCGGGACAAAATCACTAAGAGACACAGTTAGACACAAGTGAGATAGTGAACCAGGACACAAACACGGTCGAAAGCTTTCCCGGTTGGTCCACTAGCACTTAACTCTTAGGGTGAATGAATGGGAATGAGAGGGACCAGGACGGGGAGAAGGAAAAGTTGCCACCTTGTCAATAGATACCTACTTTATTCCTTCCATGTAACACATAATGTACATAAATCTTACGTTGTACATTGTACAGGTAACTTAATAGTGTTGCAAGAATTGTCGAACAAACGTTGTCAACGTCCAACTAAACATGCACCGAGTAAAATGATAAAATACTGAATTACTGAACGACAATGGCAACTGTCAGTGAAAAGTTCGTTGCGATGTTGACTCAATATCTATATGAAACATTCAATTCAATAACAAACTTCTTTCCTAAGTTATATTATTAGTTGTCCCTGGTTCCTAGATGCTCACTTCGCAAAATAAGTTTACGGCCACTCTATCCCATTATAGATATAATAGCGAATTTAGTTTTAGTTTCTCTGGAAGCAGGTGGTACGCGGCGACTGTACGGGACCTCCAAGTGGTACTCGATCACAAAAAGGTTGGGAATCTCTGCTGTAGGGACTAGTTTGTAAAGTCAAGTATCAGGAGAAAGTTTTTCCTGTAGGAATACGCTGATATTTTTTCGATTAAAGAAACAATGATAATTCACTCTCATTTATCTAAATCAAAATAGCATGTCTTTATAAAGTAATTACTGATTTATGTTAGTATTATCTTATTTTAATCCTCTGGAAAAGGGCCTCAATGAATTCACGCCATATCTCTTTCCTGTGCCATCTCTCTAAGCCCAACCGAACTCTCGGATCCAACCTCCAAATTGTCATCAGCCACGTTTCTCTTGGTCTACCAAGCCTCCTCTTCTGCCCAGCGGTTTCCATTCAGGTATATCATGGACTAATTCATCTTAACTTCTTAAAATATGCCCCATCCATCTCAGTCTTAATAATCTATACTCAATTCTTTTTAGTGAGGCAGATTTGCACCGACTCGCAGGGGTGCCCTTTTAGCTGGGAAAAGTTTCCTGATCGCTGATTGGTAGGACAAGATAACTCTAACCAATCAGAGAGCAGAAATTTTTCTGAGCTAAAAGGGCACCTCTGCGAGTCGGTGCAAATGCGCCTCATTAAAATACATTGAGTATAACTATATTGGTCATATTGGGCACCAATGCCACCTCACGAATTGCTGCATTTGTTGTGCTGCTGGCATTTGATTTCAAAAATCCTTCTCAGTGATTTATTCATAAAGGCAAGAAATTTTGCATCAGTTGTTACAGTGCTGTACCATGACTGGTGACCATAATTTAATATCGATCTTACAAGTGGAATGTCTATTTTGATTTTGCTGTGAACCGATATTCGATATAATCTAAATTATTTTTAGCATGCCCATTGCTTGTTTTAGCCTACTACCTATTCTCTCTTTGAATTCTGTAACCAGTGATCCATTGCTGGCAATGATGGTTCCTTATTATTTGACAGAGTTTGAGTTCAGTAATATTATTTCTCCAATTAGGGCAGTTCGTCTCATCACCACTCTGAATCTACACGACCTCAGTCTTTCTCTGGTTGATCACCACTCTACACCCTACTCTTCTCCAATCTAACCTATCAAACATTTCCAGGAATTGTAGAAGCAACTAGAAATATCATTCGTGTACTCAAGATCACAATCTCTGGTCCCCTGTCCATTAAATGACATTATTCATTCCTTGCCTTACGTTGTTCCTAACATAATCAATCACCATAATAAACAGTAGAGAGGACAGTATTCACCCTTGTAGTACTCCAGTCTTGACTTCAAATACATCTGCAAAACATCATCAACCGTTTTCTGACAACAAATTCCGCCATGCAAATACATTATGATGTTTACAACCTTCTCTGGTATCTCATAGGGCCTCGAAATCTTTCTTAACACTACATGAAATACAGCAATATACTTTCTCAAAATCCACAAAGCATAAAAACAAGAGGTGATTTTAGTTCGTTAGACTTGACCTAAATGTCGTAGAATAAACATTTGATCATCACATCGTCTACCTTTTCTGAAACCTGCTTGCTCTTTTCGATGTATTCTATCTATTACAGGTTCTATTCTATTCAACATTAACTTGGAAAAAACTTTCATACCTACTTGGGACAACGTGATCCCTCGCCGATTCCCACTCTCTCTCAAATCATCCTTCAAAGGGAGTAACTTCATTTCGCCATTTATGATTGAATTTTAAAATATCTTAAATTTTACGAGAAAAAGGAAAAGAAATCTGTTAAATATTCTAGATTAAGTTTTTGCTTAGGTATATTTGCCTACATACACGTACAAACAAACGACGCACATTCGTGTACATATAAGTGATTTTTGTGAAATAATGCACAAGTCAATTTCTGATACCCAGTCTGACCCCCTTCTGAAAGTTAAGCCGCCTCCAAAAGTGTGTTCTCCATAAACAAGGTGGTTACCAATTACCATATTACTGCTTTGACACATATTCAACAAATTCCTACCATTACCATTAATACTCAAATCAATCACCCCATTGTATATATATGGTTCAAAGTTCTCGTTACAAAGAAGGGGAATACCTACACGGGAATTAAAATCCCCCATTGCTACTACATTTTCATACTCATTCATAACAGCTCCAAGGTTACCAAAACATGTTGGTACAAAATAAGGCGAATCACTTGGTGGTATATAAACACCTCCAAACATAAACCCAGGATAGCATGATAATTCAACCCAAATTTGACCTTCTATATTCATATTCACAAATTTAATGACACTCAATAATGAATATTTTACTAACATTGCCACTCCACCTCTTCTACCACAATACATAGACGGATTTTGGTATGTATAAAAGCCAGGTACATTTATTTTAGCAGTTGTTTTTATCTCCAATAGCCAAACAATATGATAATTAAGAACAAAAGATAAAACATCTTGATTATTCATCTTATCCTTTACTCCTGCAACATTCCAACAACACATATTTAGTTCATTGGGGCAACCACTGTTTTGTGACCTTCCTAAAAATACGAAGGTGCATACCTATCAATCACAAGACCGTCCCGCAACAAGACACGTCGTTGCTTGTCATAGAATATGTTTGCTCCCTGATTTTCTGCCCTCTCTCTTTCTTCTCTCTCACGCTTCCTTAACCTTCCTAGTTCCTTTCTCACTGCTGGATGGACATCTTTTTTCACGTAAATAGACGAAAAAGGTTCAGGTTTTTCCTTCAAGTTTTTGGCCTTATCCAAGATGTTGTCCTTCTGTCTCTGGTCGTCGACAACTACCAGGATTGGTCTCTTCCTCCTATCATTCACTTGACCAAGCCTTTTAATTTCCCAATTCGTTGGGTCTAAAGCTTCATCGCATCCTACTTCATCCAGAATCCTCCTCAATTTTGACTGATCATCCCTTCCTATATTGTCTTCTACTTCTGATACTCCAGTAATGATGATTTTTCTTCGACGTTCTCTTGCATCCAGTGATTCCAGGAACATCTGCTGCTGACTTATAATACTAAAAGCTTGTTTCAAGTCAGATGACAATTCTGTCACCTCCTTTCTTATTTGCTTCATTTGCTCTACTTCTCTTGTCAGATTCCTTATTTCCTGCAGTAATATTGCGTTTGAAGGTTCTTCATTAGTGTGTGCATTAAGGACTGTCCTCAGTGCCTCCTTCAGTTGGGTGTTCGTCAGCCTATTAATTTGGGTTTGGGACAAGTTCCTAACATCTTCAATACTTTCCAAGTTAGCCATTTGGTTAAGTATGTCCTCAAATTGCCACTCAAATCATAAAAAACGTTATATAAACAAAATCTGTTGTCATGGCAACCAAGGAAAAAAAAAACTTCGTGGGGCCAGGGAGATTGTAAATACTCCCTTGAAAATATAATTCACACTATTTAATGCCCTTATCACAGTGTCCCGTCAATCACCAACAATTCATATAGTCACACACTTTATCAATCTAATTCACTGTTCATGCTAATTCAGGAAAAACTAGAATAACTGAGAGCAGCTCTGTTGTGATGTTTCTCGGTAACGCCATCTATCCATCATTACCGGGAGACAATGCGTTGTAACGTAGGTCAGGAGGTGAATCATCCGAAATCCCACAAAAAGTCAGGTTAATTCAGGATGGAATCACACAAAAAGTCGATATTCAGGATAGAATCACACAAATGGTCTGGCTAATTCAGGATAGAATCACACAAATGGTCTGGCTAATTCAGGATAGAATCACACAAAAAGTTGGATGAATTCAGGAGGGAATCACACAAAAAGTCGGATTAATTCAGGAGGGAATCACACAAAAAAGTCGGATTAATTCAGGAGGGAATCACACAAAAAGTCGGGTTAATTCAGGATAGAATCACACAAAAAGTCGGGTTAATTCAGGATAGAATCACACAAAAAGTCGGGTTAATTCAGGATAGAATCACACAAAAAGTCGGGTTAATTCAGGATAGAATCACACAAAAAGTCGGGTTAATTCAGGATAGAATCACACAAAAAGTCGGGTTAATTCAGGATAGAATCACACAAAAAGTCGGGTTAATTCAGGATAGAATCACACAAAAAGTCGGGTTAATTCAGGGTAGAATCACACAAAACATTGGCTTAATTCAGGATAAAATTACACAAAAAGTCATGTTAATTCAGGACAGAATCACACAAAAAGTCAGGTTAATTCAGCATAGAATCAAACAAAAAGTAATAATAATAATAATAATAATAATAATAATAAAGAAAAATTTTCATTTATTAGTTGTTAATGAAAAGTTATTGTTTTCAATCAATCCTTATCCTCAAAACATAGGGTTTTCTCATTTTCAACTTTTTTTCTTTTACTTTTTCCCTAGCTTGTTATATTTTCCCCTTTTGTTTACCCTTTATATACTATTAATTACCTCCTAGATACAATGGCTTAGTTTCCATTGTTTTAATTCTTTCATTCTACCTTGTTTCGAGTACTGTTCTCCTGTCAGGTCTTCAGCTGCTGATTCTCATCTTGATTTGTTGAACAGAAACTTACGGTCTATTAAATTTCGTATTCCTGATCTAGATATTAATCTTTGGTACTGTCGTTCAATTAGTTCATTATACATGTTGCATAAGATTTTTCATAGTTCTGACCATCCTTTACATTCAGATCTTCGTGGACAGTCCCATCCTGTTAGTAATACTAGGCATGTAGTTAATTCTATTAGTCAGGCCCTCTGCATCATGAGGCTCAAAATTAAACAATATTCTAGAAGTTTTATTCCAGCTGTGACCAAGTTGTGGAATGATCTTTCTAATCAGGTAGTTGAATCAGTAGAACTTCAAAAGTTCAAAGTTGCAGCAAATGTTTTCAAGTTGAACAGGCTGATATAAATCTTTTTATAGTTATATATGAATTATCTGCTATGTTGTTGTTAACGTTTTCTTTTTAAATATTTTATTCAAATTTTTCATAACTTCTTATATAGTTTATTTCCTTGTTCCCTTTCCTCGCTGGGATATTTTTCCCTATTGCAGCTCTTGGGCTTATAGAATCTTCCTTTTCCAACTAGGTTTGTAGCTTGGCTAATAATAATAATAATAATAATAATAATAATAATAATAATATGAGACTTCTATCAATTCCCATTTCGTAAAGATAGAAAAAAATAGGGAAACAAAATAATTTTTCTTATATCCTATTTTTTCCCACAAATCACTACTATAAGGAATTGAAGGATAAAAATAAAGCATAAATATAATTTTTTATTGATCAGTGATATTTCCCATTTGTGATGAAAATAATAACGAAACTGGATAAAGAGGAAAACTCATTAAAAGTTAGTGATAACCAGACCAAATGAAATGGTAAAATTAAACAGGCTAAAATAATTGTAAAATTGAATATTCTTGAACACTGCAACATGCATCAACATATTTTTGTCTTTACATAATAAATTTGAATTGGCTGGTATTCCAGTTAAATGGTATACTTAGACCTGATTATAAATATAAAACAATTTTAAACCTTTCCGATGCTGTGGCAGCCCGTAAGTGGTATAATCTTGTGAAAGAGGCAGATCAGGAACACAGAGGACAGACAGGATGATTATGGGTTGGAGCAGCATGACGACCGAGGCTGGAGTCAGGAAGCTCAGTTGAGGGGCACCATAAAGAAGACAAGGGCTCCCTATACCCAGTTCCTCTTCTGTCCTAGAAAAATTGGAGAAGCATGAGGACCGGGGCTGGAGTCCAAAGCTCAGCTGAGGGGCACCACAAAGAAGACAAGTCCTCCCTATACCCAGTTCCTCTTCTGTCCTAGAAAAATTGGAGAAGCATGAGGACCGGGGCTGGAGTCCAAAGCTCAGCTGAGGGGCACCACAAAGAAGACAAGTCCTCCCTATACCCAGTTCCTCTTCTGTCTTAGAAAAATTGGAGAAGCATGAGGCCCGGGGCTGGAGTCCAAAGCTCAGCTGAGGGGCACCACAAAGAAGACAAGTCCTCCCTATACCCAGTTCCTCTTCTGTCCTAGAAAAATTGGAGCAGCATCAGGATCGAAGCTGGAATCCAAAGCTCAGTTGCTGGGTGCCGCAAAGAAGACAAGGCCTCCCTAAACCCAGTTCCTCTTCTGTCCTAAAAAATTTCTTTTTTTCTAATTGTAAGTCCAATAGCAACTGAGTCCTTTTAAAAACTTCAGAAACAAAATACATGACCGCAGTCCACTATCTTGATTTCCCTGAAATTTGGATAAAGCCTGATGGCATCTTTCAACACTTGGAGCCCTTCCTCAACCACGCCAAAGCGATCTCGAGGCTTCCATGTGGATCGTTCTTTAAGGACAATGTAAAATCGCGAAACATCTTCGCAGGTTGGGTTTTCGGCGAACCAACCTCTTACTTCTCCCTCCCTTGCTAGTGTATTCTTATATATATCCTTCTTACTTTCCCTCTTCCAGTCCACCCCCAACAACACTGGTCTAGCTGTAATTCTGTCTTCCACTTCATAATCTCCAAATCCAACATTTTCAGCAGGTTCCCCCAGCCTCCCTATACCAAAGATCGATGAGTTGGCGTAAGAGGGTCCCAGATCTCCTGCACACATATGGAGGAAATTGAGGGCCAGATTACCCTTATCTATTACTTTAATAATCATTCTTCCGAGGAATCTGCCGTCAGTTCCCAGATCCAGGAACACTCTTCGCGAGGTCTTTGGCATCAGGGATTCAAGCTGTCGTTCAAAATGATAAGAAAAAAAATAATGATAATAGTAATAATGATGTTAATAGAATCCATCCATATACCAAGGCACTTTCCCCAATTTTGGGGGGTAGCCGACATCAACAAAGAAACAAAACAAAAAGGGGACTAATCTCTACGTTCCTCCAGCCTAACCAGGGACTCACCCGAGTTCAGCTGGTACTGCTAGGGTGCCACAGCCCAACCTCCCACAATTCCACCAAAGATGAAGCTTCATAATGCTGAATCCCCTACTGCTGCTACCTCCGCGGTTATCTAAGGCACCGGAGGAAGCAGCAGGGCCTACCGGAAGTGCGTCACAATCGCTCGCCATTCATTCCTGTTTCTAGCACGCTCTCTTGCCTCTCTCACATCTATCCTCCTATCACCCAGAGCTTTCTTCACATCATCCATCCACCCAAACCTTGGCCTTCCTCTTGTACTTCTCCCATCAACTCTTGCATTCATCACCTTCTTTAGCAGACAGCCATTTTCCATTCTCTCAACATGGCCAAACCATCTCAACACATTCATATCCACTCTAGCTGCTAACTCATTTTTTACACCCGTTCTCACCCTCACCACTTCGTTCCTAACTCTATCTACTCAAGATACACCAGCCATACTCCTTAGACACTTCATCTCAAACACATTCAATTTCTGTCTCTCCATCACTTTCATTCCCCACAACTCCGATCCATACATCACAGTTGGTACAATCACTTTCTCATATAGAACTCGCTTTACATTCATGCCAACCCTCTATTTTTTACTACTCCCTTAACTGCCCCCAACACTTTGCATCCTTCATTCACTCTCTGAAGTACATCTGCTTCCACTCCACCATTTGCTGCAACAACAGACCCCAAGTACTTAAACTGACCCACCTCCTCAAGTAACTCTCCATTCAACATGACATTCAACCTTGCACCACCTTCCCTTCTCGTACATCTCATAACCTTACTCTTACCCACATTAACTCTCAACTTCCTTCTCTCACACATCCTTCCAAATTCTGTCACTAGTCGGTCAAGCTTCTCTTCTGTGTCTGCTACCAGTACAGTATCATCCGCAAACAACAACTGATTTACCTCCCATTCATGATAATTTTCGTCTACCAGTTTTAATCCTCGTACAAGCACTCGAGCATTCACCTCTCTCACCACTCCATCAACATACAAGTTAAACAACCACAGCGACATCACACATCCCTGTCTCAGCCCCTCTCTCACCGGAAACCAATCGCTCACTTCATTTCCTATTCTAACACATGCTTTACTACCTTTGTAGAAACTTTTCACTGCTTGCAACAACCTTCCACCAACTCCATATAACCTCATCACATTCCACATTGCTTCCCTATCAACTCTATCATATCCTTTCTCCAGATCCATAAACGCAACATACACCTCCTTACCTTTTGCTAAATATTTCTCGCATATCTGCCTAACTGTAAAAATCTGATTCACACAACCCCTACCTCTTCTAAAACCACCCTGTACTTCCAAAATTGCATTCTCTGTTTTATCCTTAATCCTATTAATCATTACTCTACCATACACTTTTCCAACTACACTCAACAAACTAATACCTCTTGAATTACAACATTCATGCACATCTCCCTTACCCTTATATAGTGGTACAATACACGCACAAACCCAATCTACTGGTACCATTGACAACACAAAACACATATTAAACAATCTCACCAACCATTCAAGTACAGTCACACCCCCTTCCTTCAACATCTCAGCTTTCACACCATCCATACTAGATGCTTTTCCTACTCTCGTTTCATCTAGTGCTCTCCTCACTTCCTCTATTGTAATCTCTCTCTCATTCTCATCTCCCATCACTGGCACCTCAACACCTGCAACAGCAATTATATCTGCCTCCCTATTATCCTCAACATTCAGCAAACTTTCAAAATATTCTGCCCACCTTTTCCTTGCCTCCTCTCCTTTTAACAACCTTCCATTTCCATCTTTCACCGTCTCTTCAATTCTTGCGCCAGCCTTCCTTACTCTCTTCACTTCTTTTCAAAACTTCTTATTCTCTTCATATGACTGACCCAGTCCCTGACGCCACCTCAGGTCAGCTGCCCTCTTTGCCTCACGTACCTTGCGCTTTACTTCCACCTTTTTCTCTCTATATTTTTCATACTTCTCTATACTATAGAATATATTATAAAAATGGGTGCTAGTACAGCTTGTATTCTACAATGCTTTTAATAGTATACTATGATATGTATCCTACCATAATATGTAAGAGTAACTTATATCCTATCAAATTCTATTCAGAAATGACATCATTAAAAGAAAGTGATATAATCTAGTTAAATATGATACTTTAATAGTGACTCACACAGGTGGTATTTGCAGCGCATCCATGCGCCACTTGCCAGAACAGAGGAGCAACGAGATAATAATCAATTGCAAGCGAAGCGTACCACGGCGGAGCAAAGATAATTTGATAAGTTCTAGGTAATTATGGTACTTTAATTTTTACTAGTAGTTGATTCAAATCTTTCGAAGTTGAGTCAACTAGTAAGTGATCTTAAATTTCTTTTAAACTCGCGAGTCTTTAATTATAGGTTAGGATATAAGCTGCATTAGCTTGTCAAAACGGTAGGAAAAGAAAATTTGAGCAGAATGTAAGGTATATTAGCACCCAAAAATTCTTTAAAGGTAGCCTTTGACCTTGTTCAAATTAGTTTCAGTTAATTTATCCATGATTTTGTGATCACACAATTTAAGCTAACATACACAAACCTCCCTCTTATCAACTCAAACACAAGAGATTGGCACAAACTTACTTTCATAGCACAACTGGTTACTTGTGTATCTCCTTCTTCAAGATGACTCATAAAGACTCTGTTCTTAGAGCCAATCTTAACAGTACCAATTCTATGTCGGCCCTCCAACAGCTTCACAGCTAACACCTTAGGAAGGTCTCCTTCAACAATTCTATTTATTTCCTCTGCAACATTTCTTAGACTTGTTTGCATTTGTATAATTTCCTGTTGGAAATATCAAAGAGCACAGGTTACAGAGAATATAAAAAAAGTTAGCATTTGCAGTAAAGAAGTGAATAGGTAATTTTTGGGCTCAAGCCATGTCGTCCTGATGGAAGTTCCTTAAAGGCAGCTTCCTAGGGTATATTACAACTACGGCGATATTCCCAGAGAATTTACCTTCAGGTACCCAGAATTCTAACTCCTGGAGCGAGTATCCCTAAAAAAGACCTTAGGGATATCGTAAATATCAGTGGACGTATTCTTGACACGCCTCATAGCAATCTATACCCCGAATAGAGTTAACACTTCGTAGGGGTAAAATGGCAAGAAAACGAAAACGATAAGAAAGGGGGGAGCCGTTCATAAGGCATCCCTCCTCCCCGTTTCGAAAGCGTGCCCTGCGCCGCTCACGGCGCCATCTGTTTTCATTTTTGCGTAGCTCTACGACTCGGTGTGTTTTCCCTGTTTTCTACCCAATCTTGGAATTTTCTCGCTTAATAATGCTTTCTCCAACTTCTTCTACCTCGGATAAGTTGAGTACTATTTCTTTTATGTATAAATGTAGGCTCTTGCTTAAAATTAAAGTAATTAAAAGAGTTATCTTTGATACAAGAGCTGTTGCCTGCTGGAGGCATCATGGATGCTGTCGCTCGCTAGAATAGGATTTATTTGTTAGCAAGAGCGACGTTCCCAGCCCCTTTGCGCTTAAATATTAGCTACTTAGCTTATTTAGGAATTCTGTTATGATGCGATAGTAGTGTGCCTGGCGAAGTTTTGCCAAGGCTGCCAACACTAGTCTTCGTAGGCTAGTTGTTGGCCTATGTACTTCCTGCATGATAATTAGTCTTCCAAATGTGATTTTATTGCTTTAAGCGTTAGGCAACGTTATACATATAAGTCCTTTTCGAGTACCTTCCAAGATAGTATTGGTGTGAGTTTCGGTGAATTAGGTAATCGATTCTCTTAGTGCCTAGGCTAGGTTGTCTTAGGTCATTATAATATTATCTGTTCCCCGTTTGCTCCCTTCTCTTCGGGGAAGGGGCAAACCCTTTCCCTCTGTTTAAGCCTTAGGCTTAACTCTAGTGGTTTATTTGAATTAATCTTCAAATATATCTATGCTGGAGTAGTACTGTACCTTCCCGTTCCAACTGTATTGGTTCAGAGGGGGACAGTACAACAGTGTTTAGTCTGAGCCCGGTTTGTCTGGCATGGGGCAGAGTCTCCCTTGCTGACTGACTCGGGCATTAAGGGTTATCCCCTTGGTCCACCTTGTTGGGTTCCAGTAGTGATCCCTTTACTCGGTGACTCATCAGACTGTCCTATTGCCGTTCCGGTCTCGGGATATGTTCCCTTTTCTGGAAAGGCAATTCCTTCCTTGCCGTGGTTCTTGGGAGGCAGCCAGTAGTGCCGGCCTCCCTCTCGGGTCTTTCTCTAACTGAGACGAACTGTCTTAGTTGGGAATGACCCTTAACCAAGGTAAGGTTGGATAGGACCCTCTGTCCTTCCCTTCTTTTTTCCGTTCCTTGTGTCAGTCGCCTGCATCCTTGCCTAGCCTAGGTTGGGATGAGGAACTGACGTGGTCTCCTGTCGGCCGGCAAAGTGTGCCGACCGGCAGAGACCATTACTTCGAGTGCTGCCCGGTCCTTTCTTGGTCCCTCCATCGCTGCCGTCTGAAGATTCAGTAGGCAGCGGTTAGGAAGCTTGACTTAGTGTCTCCCCTTCCTTTCGGCACTCTTTCGGGTGCCGGGCCCAGAGACTCATAGTCTCTTAACCCGGCACTCATTCTATTGTCTTAGTATGTGTTGTCCTTGCCGTCTGCCGGCCTACAGGCCGGCCGTCGGTGGGGAGGGGTGTTCTCCAGTTCTCTTGCTGTCGGTCGGCGTTGGGTGTATACCTTTGCCGGCCGGTCTCTTGCTCATCTGCCGGCCACTACAAGTGGGGCCGGCAGCCGAGCGCTGCCTAGTGTGGGGGCCAGCCGGCAGGGTTTGTTTACTGCTGCCGGCCGGCCTGCGACACTGCCCAGTCAGCCGGCCACTAAGAATGATGGCCGGCAACGCAGTGCAAACCGGGTGGCTACGGTCCGGCAACCACTGCCGGCCGGTTCAGGCATGGGATCTGGAGTTCTCCCCAATAAAGGTGATCTGATGTTGTGTACTTGAGATCTACCTTTCGAAAAACAGGGGGGGGGGTGCTGATCGGCAATAGCCGGCTGGCACACCACCCTCAGGTACTGTATCAGTCCCCTCTTGGTGGTATATTCAACCAAGGGAGTTCATGATGTAGTAGGTTACAACACTGTCTTTTCTATCTTACTTGTGTTACTGGTACAATCACCTGGTGTCGCCTTACAAGGATAAAAGATAATTCTTTTATCCCTGGCCGGAATGGTAATATTTTACCTTAGGTGTGAGCTACACCTAATTTCCTTTGGAAATACGTTCTCTGGTTATTCTAGTAAAGACTAACTATGTGACTTGGCTGGTGGGCTTCCACAGGTGTTTGTGTGGGTTTCATAAGTAGGTGTCTTTCCCTTATTCTTGTTGAATACTCATTTGTTACATGTGAATTGAAATTCACTTGATATTCATGGAAATTTTTCTTCTTTTACAGGAGGAGCATCCGAAGTGTGATAGTGTCTTCTGCAATGTCCGCAGTAAGAACTTTTGCGGACATGCCTCGTGTAGGAGGCACGCGGCTTGTGCAGCCTCCAATGATGACCATCGTTACTGGGATCCGCAGGTATGTGCTGTATGTACTAACCTGCTATCAGAGGCTTTTGAATCCCCTAGGTCGGCGGAGTCAAGAGATGCAGCGAGGGAGAGGCTTCGCTTATGGGTAAGGGGTTTTCAGAAAAACACCACTGGACCTTATCTTCCTAACGAGAAGATGAGGGCATACCTTTTTCCCAAGGCTTCCCCTGATGCTGTTGTTCCCCAGCCTCGGCCGGAGATCCCTCTGATCCAGATTCCAGTGGAGGAGGATGTCGCTGACGCCATGCAGGACATCCAGTTGGACGACAAGATGTCCGACTTGTCCGATCGTGCGGAGCAGGATCTCCTCGCAGAGGGCGAGGAGGAGGATCGAGATCCTATTGCCGTGGAGGAAGAGGTTCCCGTATCATCAGACGTGCCGGTTCAGGTCCCTGAACCTATCCCCTCTACCTCGTCCGCTCTTCCAGCAGAGCTTGGACAGGCTCTCTCTTCCATCGTTGGTATGATCCAACAGATGCAGAGGGAGAATAATCAGAAGGCCGCTACTTTGGAGCTCCAGATGCAGAAGATCACAGCATCACGTGGACCTCCAAAGAAGCTCAACGTTAAGGACCTTCCTCTGTGCTCGGATGCCAACCCGTGGAGATATGCCGAGCACATGCCGATGACGATTGGGAAGATCGTCATGTCGGAGAAACTGGGCTCAGTTCCCCTTGAGGAGGTGGAATTCTGGCCCAGTAGAGGGGCCTACCCGGACTGCTATGTCCGTTTGAAGAAGGAGCCGGCTTCGAAGGAGGAAACGGAACCAAAGGAGGTGATTATTCTGGATCACTCCAAGGCTCAAGCCACTTTGACAGCTGCTTTAAAGGAGAGGGGGTTCTCAAACTCAAAGGTTGCCGCCTTGAGTAAGAAGCACCCCTCCTTTGTATCCTCCCCGGCTAGGGCCTTCCCCTTTATGCAAAAGGGGTTTGCGGCCGTCATCAAGGCGGTTGAAGCTGGCAAGCCGTGCCCGTCTTTGGAGGAATGTAAACCTCTATCGTTGGCATTGCCAATGGACAATAAGGACTGGAAGGAGGTGCACCTTACTTTCTCGGTTGGGAAGTTGGACGCCGACATTGCAGGACAGCAGTTCGGCAAAAACCTTCCCAAGTTGTCGGAATTCCTTCTACGGAGGGAATTGGACACAAAGGAGCGCCTGGCAGCCTCGATGTCTCTCCAGACCAACATGGAGACGATGGCTAGCGACCCCAAGATGCCAGAGATGTTCATGGTTATGGCCAAAATCCATCTGGCCACAGTAACCAAGGACCTCTATTGCTTCGTTAAAGCAAGGAGGGCCTGTAGGGAGTTTGTGTTCGCCTCGGCCACAGTGAGGCATGAACCCAAGAGGCTAATTTCATCCAGCATCTGGGGTAAAGATCTCTTTCCCAAGGACGTGGTCAAAGAGATCGTGGACAAGGCAGCCACTGAGAACCGCAATCTTCTCCTGAAGTGGGGCCTGTCCCTTAAGAGGAAGTCTTCTCCGGATGAGGGCCCTCAGCCGAAAGGAAAGGCGAAGAAGTCAAGGTTTTCCTCCCGTCCAGCCAAGTCCTTCAAACCGCAAAGACAACAGCAGCAGCAGCCAGCTTTGCCTCCGGTTCCACAACTGGTAGCCCAGACCCCGACCACCTTCCAATGGGTTCCCCAAGCCATGTCATCAGCTTCCCCGGCATTCAATCCCGTGTTCGAGGGACAGTCGACCACGTTTCGTGCAAGACCCAGAGGAGCAGCTAGAGGGTCATCAAGACGCCCCTCTAGGGGACGAGGATTCAGAGGTGGTCGCGGCCAGGGAGGCAAGACTGCAGGGCAGTCAAAGTGAAGTGTCGCCGGTAGGTGGGAGACTTCAGTATTTCCGGGATCGCTGGACCTTCGATCCCTGGGCCCACAGCCTTCTCAAAAATGGACTGGGTTGGAGTTGGTACAGTACTCCGCCCCAGTGCCCTCAATTTTTCCAACACTCCACCCCCGTTTTGGAGGAGTACATCCAAGATCTGTTGGAGAAAAAGGTGATCAGGAGGGTAAAGTCCATCAAGTTCCAAGGGAGGCTGTTTTGTGTTCCCAAGAAAGACTCGGGGAAACTCAGAGTCATTCTGGACTTGTCACCACTCAACAAGTTCATAGTGAACCACAAGTTCAAGATGTTAACGTTACAACACATAAGGGCCTTACTGCCCAAGAGGGCATATACCGTCTCCATCGATTTGTCAGACGCATATTGGCACGTTCCAATAAGTCGTCGTCTCTCCCCCTACCTAGGATTCAAGCTACAACAAAAACTTTACGCTTTCAGGGCGATGCCCTTCGGACTAAACATAGCCCCAAGGATCTTTACGAAGCTTGCGAGCGCAGCTCTCAAACAGTTACGCCTAAAAGGGTTCCAGGTAGTAGCCTACCTGGACGATTGGTTGGTGTGGGCAGCATCCAGAGCAGAATGCTTGCAAGCTTCCCTACAAGTGATTCAGTTCCTGGAATATCTAGGCTTCATGATCAACAGAAAGAAGTCTCGTCTTTCTCCAGCTCAGAGGTTCCAGTGGTTGGGAATTCACTGGGATCTAGTGTCACACCGTCTTTCCATCCCGATGTCAAAGAGGAAGGAAATAGCGGGGTCTGTCAGGAGACTTCTAGGTTCCGAGAGGATATCAAGACGCGAACAAGAGAGGGTTTTGGGCTCTCTTCAGTTTGCATCAGTAACAGACCCAGTGCTAAGAGCACAGTTAAAAGATGCAGCGGGAGTATGGAGAACCTTTGCATCGAAAGAGCGAAGGGACTTGAAGAGACCGGTCCCACTTCGACTACGTTCTCTTCTCAGACCGTGGTCTCAAGCCAGTCGTCTAAAGAGGTCTCTACCTCTTCAGCCACCCCCCCCGTCAGTGATAATCCACACAGACGCCTCAAAGGTAGGGTGGGGGGGTCACTCCCATCGGAAAAAAGTGCAAGGGATCTGGTCCAAGCTATTTGGGACCTTTCACATAAACTTTCTAGAAGCTATGGCAGTACTTCTTACCCTGAAGAAAGTATCCCCACGTCACTCGATCCACGTAAGGTTGGTACTGGACAGCGAGGTGGTTGTGAAATGTCTGAATCGGCGGGGATCGAGATCCCCACCTCTCAACCAGGTAATGTTAGCCATATTCCGACTGGCGGAGAAGAAGAAGTGGCACCTGTCAGCAGTTCACCTTCAAGGAGTCCGGAATGTGACCGCGGACGCTCTATCCAGGGTGACACCGATAGAGACAGAATGGTCCCTAGACGCAGGATCATTCTCTTTCATCTTGAGACAAGTCCCAGAACTGCAGATAGACCTCTTCGCGACGAAGGACAACAAGAAGCTGCCGAAATATGTGTCCCCATACGTGGACCCCTCGGCAGAAGCAATAGATGCGATGTCCATCGATTGGAACAGATGGTCCAGGATCTACCTGTTTCCCCCTCACAATCTGATGTTGAGGGTCCTCAACAAACTGAGATCCTTCAAGGGAGTAGCAGCAATAGTGGCCCACAAGTGGCCGAACAGTGTATGGTTCCCTCTAGCTCTGGAACTACGACTGAGGTTTCTACCACTCCCGGACCCAGTTCTGTCCCAGCAAGTCCAGAAGTCGACTGTCTTCGCTTCATTACAGAAAACCCGAACCCTGCAGCTCATGATTTTCTCTCCCTAGCGGTGAAGAAACGGTTCGGAATCTCGAAAGATAGTATCGACTTCCTGGAAGAATACAAGTGTAAGTCTACTAGGAGGCAGTACGAATCTGCATGGAAGAAATGGGTAGCCTTTGTCAAAGATAAGAACCCGCACGAGATCTCTACGGAGTTCTGCCTATCCTTCTTCATTCACCTCCACGGACAGGGGCTGGCGGCGAACACAATTTCTACATGTAAGTCAGCTCTAACAAGACCCATTCTATATGCCTTCCAGGTAGACCTCGCTAACGAGATGTTTAATAAGATCCCAAAGGCCTGTGCTAGGCTTAGACCATCAGCTCCTCCAAAGCCTATTTCATGGTCGTTAGACAAAGTCCTTCATTTTGCCTCATTACTAGATAATGAGGAATGTGCATTGAAGGACCTGACTCAAAAAGTGATCTTCCTTTTTGCCCTTGCTTCTGGGGCCAGAGTTAGTGAGATTGTGGCCCTCTCGAGAGAGGAGGGCCGAGTTCAGTTCCTGGATGGGGGAGAACTGAACCTGTTTCCGGACCCTACGTTTCTCGCTAAGAACGAGTTGCCCACCAACAGGTGGGGTCCCTGGAGAATCTGCCCTCTGAAAGAAGATGCATCTCTATGTCCCGTAGAATGCCTTAAGGTCTATCTTCGTAGAACTTCAGACTTCCATGGGGGCCAACTATTCAGAGGAGAAACATCGGGCTCGAATTTATCTTTAAATCAGCTTAGGGCGAAAATTACATATTTTATTCGCAGAGCGGATCCTGACAGTTCACCCGCAGGTCATGATCCGAGGAAAGTTGCTTCATCATTAAACTTCTTTAACTTTATGGATTTTGAACACCTTCGTTCATACACTGGCTGGAAGTCTTCCAGGGTATTCTTTCGCCACTATGCTAAGCAAGTGGAGCAGCTAAAGAGGTCTGTGGTAGCAGTTGGTTGCGTCGTTAACCCTGCTGTTTAACTCTGCGAGGAACAGCGGAATCATTTGGGACTTGGATTCTTGGGTGAATGGTTAGTTATATGCGTTGATATAACTGGTAGTGAAGGCTCTCAGAGCCCACAGTGACTGTTCCAACGTTATGGTGATGGTAGCACAAGTACAGACAGGTGTGCCAAGCGTTTGCCAACGCTATTGTCAGCAAAGTAGTAACATGGACGTTAAGTTTGATACCGGGGTATGTGTAAGTGACACATATGTTTTTCTTTCAGATAATCATTCATCCATGCACTACAGTACTTGTGTAAATTGTTGGTCATCCACCTAGCATATGTACATATTTATGGTGACCATGTCTATTTATTGTTTCTCAATAAACTTGTTCTCGGGAACCTTGCGTCTCCTTCACCTATTTTTGATTTCATATTGTTTTTTGAGCATTTAGCCTATGTATATTAATCGGGGATATCTATAATAGCCTATTCCTTAATGCAAAGCCTGGATTATACTGGTTTATACTTTCCTTAGCAATAAGGACTCCACCCCTTTCTGAGGATGGTGGTAGCAGCAAGTTTAATCCTACGCAGATATAACCTTTTGTCTAATTTTACTTCGACCAGGGTGCTGGTCGGGACTTTTTCTTTTGGATACTGTAGTCCCGTAAGACTTCGCTTTACTTCATATAGAGTGAGACCACTATATGGTACTGGCTGGCGAGTGATTCATACATAGGTATATGTACTCTTCGTTCGTTTCTAGAGTCTAGTAGGACTCCTCCCTGTAGGGGGCAGGAAGCACTCTCATGGCTTATGATTAGTGAAAAGATGTATAACGGTAACATCTTAGGTCTGTCAGTCGAGTTGACTAAGAAACATTCTTGAGGAGTACGGCACGTATTGAGAATCCACAGATACAGTAATGCTCTGGTATACTTCCATCAGGACGACATGGCTTGAGCCCAAAAAACGGATTTTGAGCGAAGCGAAAAATCTATTTTTGGGTAAGATAGCCATGTCGTCCTGATGGACCCGCCCTGCTCCTTTTCAAAAATAAAATAAATAAATAAGAGTGAAAAGGATAGTAGGACCCCTCCCTACATACAGTATCTGTAGCACCTCGTGTATCGCTACAAGGAATACAGATGGCGCCGTGACCGGCGCAGGGCACGCTTTCGAAACGGGGAGGAGGGATGCCTTATGAACGGCTCCCCCCTTTCTTATCGTTTTCGTTTTCTTGCCATTTTACCCCTACGAAGTGTTAACTCTATTCGGGGTATAGATTGCTATGAGGCGTGTCAAGAATACGTCCACTGATATTTACGATATCCCTAAGGTCTTTTTTAGGGATACTCGCTCCAGGAGTTAGAATTCTGGGTACCTGAAGGTAAATTCTCTGGGAATATCGCCGTAGTTGTAATATACCCTAGGAAGCTGCCTTTAAGGAACTTCCATCAGGACGACATGGCTATCTTACCCAAAAATAGATTTTTCGCTTCGCTCAAAATCCGTTTATTAATAGTAGGCCTACTATGGTTTATATGGCTTGAAACGTGAAATACAGAAAATTTGATAATTAAACATTCAGAAAAAAATGTATAACAGAGGTGGAGAAAACTAAAAGTTGATCAGAAATGCTAGATCGTCATGGAAAAATCCTTTGATGAGAGTGTTATTTCAATGTTTAGGTAACAATTTGAAACTGCAATATGCCACAAAAAGTCATAAAATTAAAAATTGTCCTATCCCATATTTTAGGTTAATAGAATACAAGAGGCAGAAGTTACCTTCACAATATCACCAGTTTTTTGTTCGTTCCCCCGAAGAAGCTCTTTGATTTCCAATACTTTTGCCTGAACATAATGTAGATCGTCTATTGAATTGTCCATAATGGCTCCAGCTGAAGTAAAGTCTTCTGCCGCCTTCAGTCTTGCATCATAGCCTTTAAATCGTCTTACATCTTCATCTATAACATCACACTTCTTCTTCAGCTGTTTGATGTTTTCATCAATCGTATACAGAATATCTCTATTAAAAGTTTCTATCTCATTCAGCTTCTCTTTGAGTCCCACAACTACTTTGTCAGCTTGAAGGATGTCACTGTACATCCTCATAAGGATAGAAATATCACGCATCATTTGAGACGTTACTTCATTGCAGTTATCAATGGCTTTCTTGATAAAATTTTCTCTTAAATCCTTGTTAAAATTTCCAAATGACATCCCTGGTCCCCTGGAAGAAATCTTCGGTTCTTTATCAAAGGACAAAAATTGCTTAGCAGCGTCTAAGGCAATTCTGTTGAACACCAAGTCATTGGTTGAACTGGCTGTAAATTCTTCCCTGCAGAAAGGACAAGCTTTTGTCTGGTTGGAGATAATCTCCTCGATGCATCGGCAACAAAATGTGTGGGAACAAGGAAGAATCTTGGGGCAATGTTCTTCACTGAATGGATTGGTGCAAACCCCACACTCGAGGACACTCGATTCCTGTAAAAGACATAAAAATGACAATTTGTAGATAATTTGTATTTTTCCTAACTATACAAACCTTAGCTATTTAATAGGGGTATTACTTTCGGCGTAGCTGAAATGACGAGCCATTAAAATTTAACGAGGTTTACTACACACACAGCTAGTTAGCGGGGATAGGGGAGGGTAGATTGCTACTCCCCCCCCCCACACACACCTGTGCTTGAGCTCACTTTGCTTGGGGGTAGGACTTCAAGGGAGATAGGGCTGGCGTGCAAGTTTGATTAAATAGCTAAGGTTTGTATAGATAGGAAAAATACAAATTATCCACGAATTTGTCATTTGTTCCGTAAGTGACATACAAACAACGCTATTTAATAGGGGTGATTCACCCATTAGGAAGGGTGGACGTCCCAGCCAGTACCGGCTTTTTGGCTTTGCCCGGGGGCTCGTTATTTGAGTGTGTCAGCACCCAAGAAATAAGGAGTCCCTGCACCTCGCTAGAACCTTGCTATGCAAGGACTGCGGCCTTCGCAAGCTGTGTGTGACGGTATAATGCCGTGGGACTCGTCCTAGGGAGTTGACCTGAAGTTCCTTAGATGAAAACTTAGACTAGGACACTCCCAATACCACCTCGTCAGGGTATAGGGACGTGACAGTATTAGCTTAATACTAGGAACACAAGGGAACATGGTTTACCTGCAGTGGTTTGAGGTCAGCTATGCAGAGAACCCAGGATGCTGCTTTCCCCAAGAGAGGGGATGATGAAGAAAAGAATAAGGGCCAGTCATACCTTTACATTCATGCATACTAAAACCGGGTAACAATGCCCTCAACCTTCTGCTACTTGTCCATTAAGGAGCCTGAGGTTTTAAACCAGCTGTTGTGCAGCCACACAGGGCCAATAGAGAACGTATCGAGGCTCCTGTGAGTCACGTCTTGCAGGTAGTGGGCTGTGAAGGTTGTCTGCCGCTTCCACACCCCAGCCTGAAGGACCTGCGTCACTGAAAAATTCTTTTTGAAGGCCAGGGACGTAGCTATGCCCCTGACACCATGTGCTCTAGGGCGATATGACGGAGGAGGGTCTGGATTCAGGGACAGATGAATCACCCTACGAATCCATGCCGAGATGGGGTTCTTAGTGACCCTCCTCTTATTCCTCTCTGTGCTAACGAATAAAGCTGGCACATGAGGACGGACTGCAGTCGTTCTCTTAAGATATAGCCTCAAACTCCTTACTGGGCATAGTAGGAGATGGTCTGGGTCATCTGTTACAGAACGGAGACTAGAAATCCGGAAGGAATCGAACCGAGGGTCCGATACTCCTGGATTCTGAGTCTTAGCAATAAACTCAGGGACGAATCTGAACGTTACCTCCCCCCATCCCCTTGAATGGGCTATGTCATACAAGAAACCATGAAGTTCGCTAACACGCTTGGCCGAAGCCAAAGCTAGTAGGAACACCGTCTTCCAAGTTAAGGGGCGATCTGAAGCATGGCGTAATGGTTCATTGGGAGGTCTCTTAAGAGACCTGAGAACTCGAACCACGTTCCATGGAGGAGATCTCACTTCCGACTGAGGGCAGGTAAGTTCATAACTTCGTATGAGTAGGGAAAGTTCCAGCGAAGAAGAAATGTCCATTCCTTTTAGCCTGAAGGCTAGACTTAAGGCTTAGCGATAGCCTTTCACTGCCGAGACTGAAAGGCGCATTTCTTCCCGTAAATACACGAGGAACTCCGCTATTGTTGGAATCGTGGCATCGAGTGGAGAGATACCCCTTCCACGACACCAACCACAGAAGACTTTCCAATTTGCCTGGTAGACAGCTGCGGATGACTTTCGCAGATGTCCAGACATCCTGACCGCAACTTATTGCGAAAATCCTCTCTCAGCAAGGAGATGCTGGATAGTCTCCAGGCGTGAAGTCGTAGCGAAGCTATGGCTTTGTGGAAGATGTTGGCATGTGGTTGTCTGAGTAGATTGTGTCGTGGAGGAAGCTCTCTCGGTAGCTCTGTTAGGAGTTGCAGTAGGTCCGGAAACTGAAGAAGCCTGGGGACCCGTCGAGGACCTCTTGGAGAGCACCCTTCTTCAACAGGGTCTGGACTTCAGCCCGAAGGGCTTGCCCCCTTGCTGATCCCATGGCAAGGGAGCTCAATGACACTGGATTCGTCGCCAGGGGAGGTAGAGATGTTGTGAACGGTGCGATATCCCTGACTGATTACGGAAATCGTCCAGGAATCGGCCCCGAGTTGCTGCCACCTGTCTGCGCAACTTTGTAGGCATCCCCCACCTGGTGTACATGCAGGGGAACTGCCAATCCTAGTGTTTGCGGCCTCGGCTACTCCTTCTAGGATTCTTTCCTCCCCTGGAGGACTTTTTGCCTTTCCAGTCCTTGACAGGAAAGGGCTTAGACATCACTGTCTTCGCTGCTACTTGGTGGTCTTGGTAGGACGGGACTGCTGGGGTGCTGGAGGTTTATAGGGCTTGGATGTCAAAGCCCTATGCAGGAGGGAGTCTTGGTGGGACTTACTCCACCTCTCAGCAACCTGTTCCACATCCTTAAGCTCAAACAAGTTCGTTCCTTCTAAGGAAGAATGCCTGAGCCTATTTATCTCTGTGCTAGGGACCTTCTGATGGAACCTCTCAGCCACCGCATCCCGACGTTTCAGGATGGTATTCGCCCACAAGTTCAAGACTTGGTGGGCCAGAAACTCGATCGTGCGAGTGCATGAGAGGAGGAACGTCTCAATAGCTTTCCTGGTACGTTCTTTGGAGTAGTCCTCAGAGCGTATCAGGATACCTAAGGTCTCTAACCAGATATCCAGCCATGAAGTGGCTTGCATAGCACACTTCGCAACCTTCTCTTGGTTAAGGATCTCGGTTGCCGAGAACGAGACCTGCCGGTTGGAGTCTCTCTCAAGAGGGACTCCCCTGGTAAGCTCTTCTAATGAATGGTGGAGAGGAAGATCTCGAAGTACCTCCTATGCTGTATGCGAGGAGGTGGGAAAAACTTGTTTCCGGCACTGGAACGGTTGGAGGAGGCCAACTCAGAGAGCTGGACAGCGATCTTGTCCCTGGTACTCTTAACCCCCTGAGACCAGGGCAGAGCAGCACTGGCCTTAGAAGGTTTTTGAGTGTCAAATACGCGGTCCAAGACTGTGTCTTTGCCCTCCCAAGGGGGAATCTCTGGGTCAGCAAACCCATTGAGAGCCCTCATAAGAGTCAGGACCTGCCAAAATGCATGCTCTGACTCTTGTAGTTCTCCTCCGGATGTCAGACTTGCAGTGAAGTCTCCTGTCCCCAAAGGCTCTTCTTGGGGAGATTCGCGGACGTTCTCCGAGAGACTAGCTGGCTCTGTCTTAAGCTTTGACGAGGATTTTGGCACTGTCTTTGAGTCCTTCGACTCCTTCCTGGGAAGGATGTAGGACTCTAACATAGACTGAGGCAAGTTCTTCTCCGCCCCTACCCGGGAAGTCTTTTCAACGCGAGGTGGGGTTTCCCTCATTGGTGCCATGGGGGAATGTCTCACCTCACGTGACTCCCCTGAGGACGGGAAATCCTCATCCGACAGTGAAGGAGAAAAAGTCTGGGGGGTGAAGGAACTTGCCTTGAAGGCTTACAAGGAGACAACTTAGCTCTTGGAGAAGTCACTGCGTCCGAAACTCTTTTCTCTTCAGAGGGGTAGAAACAGCCAAGGATCTGTGACCCAACTCAGAGAGAACAGGCTTGAAAGCCTGTGTAACTGCTCTAATTAGCGCACCGAACCATGGCTGCTGACTAACAGCTGCGCTGTCAGACACTCCCTCTGGAGGGACAGGGATTGACAGATCCCTGAGAGGGGTTTCCATAGGGGGGTTCGCCTGAAAAGAAAAAGGGTTCCTGGACCTTTCTGGATGCTTCCCTTCTGCCACAGGGAGCGCTGTTCTGCGCTAGCGGGGAGGGGAATGCGGCGATGGTGACCTTGCCGTGCGCTGTCCAGCAGTCTCGCGAGCGGGAGGGTATTGACGCTCGCACGGGGGCGAGTAACGGTGCTCGCGCGATGGAGAATACTTGGGTCGCGCGCGGGAGACTGATGGCGCGCGGGCGGGAGACTGATGGCGCGCGGGCGGGAGACTGATGGCGTGCACGCGGGAGACTGATGGCGTGCACGCGGGAGACTGATGGCGTGCACGCGGGAGACTGATGGCGCGCGCGGGAGACTCCTGATGCGCGTGCGTGCGCGCAGGAGAGTGATGGCGCGTAGGAGCTCACGCGGGAGACTGTGGGTTCACAGGAGCTTGCGCAGGAGACTGATTGCGCGTGCGGGTGAATGTTCACATGCGCGTGCAGGATCAGATCGTTAGACACGGGGGCGTGCGGCCGAGAGTTCGCGCGTCCCAGATGTCGTAGGGCGCACAGGCGCGCAGTTGGAGTCTGTGTGCGTGGCGCGCATCTTGCGGGCGCGCGTTAGTATGGTGGCGTGCAACTGAAGGAGAAGGTGGATGCAGGCGGGCAGGGCGAGCGTGCGTATCCTACCCCAGATCCGAAGATCGTGGGTGTGCAGGAGAGATGGCTGTCACACAGGAGAGCGCTTGCGCGTTGACGAGCGCTGATGAAACGGAGAGTGCTGACGAGTAGGAGAGCGCTGGTGCGCAGGTTGTTGGCGCGCAGGAGGTTGACGGTGTGCAGTGGCGCGCTAGCGCGCAGGTGAGCGGTGGCGAGCTACCCCAGGCAAGGACTGGCCCGCAGGAGAACGTTGGCGCGCATGCCCATCATGGCGTGTAGGGGAAGTATGTGCACGATGGCGTGTACGCCCTTGATGCCCTGAAACAGGGTTCGGTGCCTGATGAGCATGATAGTCAGGTTACGTGGGCGCGTAAATGGCATCAGCTCTCAGGAACGGCGACGGCAGGTCAGCAGGTCTGTCCGGTGGAAGGTCGACGTGTCCTTTGAAAGGACGACCTTCCACCGAAGGGGATTGCGAATGATCCGCTGAGAGGTCCAGGACCATAGCAGGAACAGTCAGTGAACGTTGACGAGGCTCCTCTGCGGCGGACTGCAACGACGATGATGAACCAAAGAGGTGCTACCTCACAGCTTTAAAATGTGAAGGAAGACCTCTCTGGCGAAGAGGAAGGTGACCCTTGCGATGGATGTGCCCTCTAAGGGCCGTTGGATCAGCAAGCTGACCTTCTGCAGTCCTCCGAAGATTCCAGATTCCAGATTCCCGATCCTCTCCTTCATCAGGAAGGCTCTGGCTTGTACAGAACATATTTCCATGCCCAGGTACACTGTCCTCGTGGATAGAGAGGGTTTTGATTTCAACCCAGTTGAACGCCACCCCCAGTTCCGTGCAGATGAACACTAACTCGTCCCTTTGCTCTGATAACTGCTCCCTGGACTCCAGGAGGAGTAACCAGTCGTCGAGATATCTCAGCAGTCTTATCCCTCTCTTGGGGGCCCACTAGGAAATCAGGAATAAGATTCTTGTGGAGACCTGAGGCACAGTCGACAGGCCAAAGGAGAGAGTGAGGAACTGGAAGATTTCTTCACCCCACTTGAACCTGAGGAACTTCCTGCTGGATGGGTGCACTGGGATCTGGAAATATGCCTCTTTGAGGTCTAGGGATAGCAAGATGTCCCCTTCCTTTATAGCTGCTAGGACAGTTCTGGCCATTTCCATCTTGAACGTGCTCTTGGCTACAAAAAGGTTGAAGGCAGAAAGATCTATGACTCGACGCCATCTACCTGACGCCTTCTTCACCAGGAACAGATGGCTGAAGAAGCCCGGTTAGTCAGGGGGCCCCGCCTGAATGGCCCTTTTTAAGAGGCTTTCCAACGTGTTTCTAACTTGGGGTGTAGGGAGGAGATTTCGAGTCCCGATATCAAAGGAGTGGGGACCTTAAAGGGGATACGGTAAACTTCCCTCAACTTGAATCTTTCACTGATCTGCCCCTTCCTTTGCCCAATTTATCCACCTTGAATTGAGGCACTCCCCCTACCCCTGGAGTGCACTGGGGAGAGGAACCTAGTCCACTACTTCCGTTTAGAGAAGCAGCCGCTAAGTGCCCTTCAGTTGGCTGGGGCTTTGAGTTTACTGTCACCCGAGGCTGGTCTCTGTTCTCCTCAGGGAAGCTGCATCGGAGGCCAAACGTGAAGAGGAAGAAGCTTGGACCAAAGGCATTGGAGGGTGCCCACCTCACTGGGCCCTGGCCCTGCTATGTTCACGAGGCTGGTATAGGGGAAGTGACGACAAAGCTGACAAAGATGTGGAAGCCCTGTGGAGCATCACGTCGTGACTCTCTTTCCTCCGTTTCTCTAGTGCCTCTTCCACCATCTCCTCCATTTCCCCAGTGCCTCTTTCACCATATTCTCCAGGATGAGAAATAGAGCCTCTCTGACGTTGGGGGTGTCACTAAGAGGCCTCAGCTCACTGTCCAGGAATTGCTTTGGCAACCTATAGAGGATGACATCCCTCCTGCGTAGGAACCTGTTCGATGCCGCAATGTAAGACTGGCCCTCCAAGATAGCCGACAACTCCAAAAACTATTCTCTCCCCGGGCAGCCCATCACATTATTTTCTAAGGTGAAGGAAACTAGTGCCGTGGCCCAGAAGTCCAACCCCAAAGCCTCATCCCCAGCGGCAACTTCCATGGCCGTCACCTCCTGAACCGTAAAATCCACAGCCACCCCTGCCAGTCTATCCTTAATAGAGCCGGGAGCTAGGGATGCCAAGTTCCTTTCCGAAGGGTGATGTCCCTGGGAGGTCCCCTCAGGAGTGTAGAGGCGCCTGTGCTTCACCAACGGAAAGCTTAAAAGCTTCGGTGTGACGGGGGGCCTGTTCGGCCCTTTCGGCTCCATGGTGGCGGCGGTGATTCTCCTAAGCCGCTGTCCAGCAAGAGAGGAAGGACCAGGGAAGGCCTTGCCTCCCTAGGGTCTCCAAACCGGCATTCCAGACCAGTGTCGTGGGGTCGAACCCAACAGCCTCTGGAGGGACGACACTTCCTCTACCACCTTGTCCTCCTGGTGGTCTCGAGACCCCATTTCTGAGAATCCCTCACTGGCTACGTGAGCCCCACTTAAGGCACCCTACTATGAGTCTGGGGATATTGCATCCCGGAGGTCTGATCTCCCTTCCGAGGGAGTTCTGTGGCGGCCCCCTTTTCTTCGGCTCCTCTTTGGCGCTAGGGCAAGGTCCGGAGACCCAGAGTCGTAGGACTGAGTCCTAGAAGGGTGGTAGCCCTTCACGGGATCATCCACTCTCCCCGATGCTCTGCACCCGCGGGAGGGTATATGGTGCTGTCCAACGGGTAAAGATCCTCCAGAGAGGTCGGGAGAACCGGGTCTGAGGTTCCCCTCCCCAGGAAAAAGGTACCTGAAAAGGCCTCTTGCTCCCACAAGGTCAGATTGGCTGCTGAGCGGAGGATAATGCTGCCACCTTGAGAGCGCAGGGCGTCTCCTCTACCTGCGGAGGGCACAGGAGCCGGTCACAGGCCATAAGGCCGGACCAGGAAGAGGGTTGGCAGTTCTGAAGACCTATAGGGTCTGATTGCCCTCGCAACGCCATTGGTGGAAGAGCAGACTGGGCCATGTGGCTACCACAAGGAGCCTCTGAGCAGGAATATGGGTCATCTGCTGAACAAGTCACAGTTGGACATTACTGCCTGTAATGTTCCACAACCTTCTCTGTGAACCTCCCGGCGAAAGGAAGTCAGTAAGATGGTTCTGCTGTCTGTCTTTTAGGAACAGTGACTCCTGGGGTGGGGGGGGGGGGCAAACAAGAGAACCTCTATCTGACCCAAGAGGAACTTCCTCCACTACTGCGGATAACACAAAAGACAGAGAGTGACGTGCAGCATTCGGCACGGACGAACAGGCTGACGAAGGATGAGCACAACTGCCCTTTTCCAAGGGTGACTTTTCCTTCTTGACCTTCTTGTTTTCTGTGGCCATCTTGTCCCATTGGGCATCGCTCCAGCCCACACACTAATCACACGTCGTTCCTGGAGCGCACACGGCCCTGAAACGAGGTACATAACACGTGGGGATCGACCTCCATGTGGGACAAAAAAGCTGCACACAGCTTTCCACTAACACATGGGCAATGATGTTGCACTCACACAGATTTCATAATGGAGATCGAGGACAAGAAGATCCACAGGAGAAACACGCACTAAACACAGGAAAATCTGACGAACACAAGTGAGTCATTTTGAGCGTGAGCACGATCAGAGTAAGAATGGTTATAGCGACCTGGAAGGTCGACTGTAGCATCCATCTAGGGCAAGCTGGGAAAAACAAGAGGTCAGGGTCGTGCAGGTGAGAAGGGGGGTTTGGGGAGTATGGCCGAAGGGGGGTGGGGTGGGGGGGGGTAATCTCCAATCATAGGGACGTGGTAAGGATTAGTGTTGGAACAAATATATACAGTATATATATATATATATATATATATATATATATATATATATATATATATATATACATACATAATATAATATATATGCATATATATATATATATATATATATATATATCATATGCATACATATGCCAAGGCACTTCCACAATTTTGGGGGGTAGCCGGCATCAAACAATGAAACAGAAAAGGGGACCTCTCCTCTCTACATTCCTCCCAGCCTGACAAGGGACTCAACCGAGTTCGGCTTGTACCGCTAGGGGTGCCACAGCCCACCCTCCCCAATTATCCACCACAGATGAAGCTTCATAACGCTTAATCCCCTACTGCTCCTACCTCCGCGGTCTTCAAAGGCACCGGAGGAAGCAGCAGAGCCTACCGGAACTGCGTCACAAGCGCTCGCCATTCATTCCTATCTCTGGCACGCTCTCTTGCCTCTCTCACATCTATCCTCCTATCACCCAGAGCTTCCTTCACTCCATCCACCCACCCAAACCTTGGCCTTCCTCTTGTACTTCTCACATCAACTCTTGCATTCATCACCTTCTTTAGCAGACAGCCATTTTCCATTCTCTCAACATGGCCAAACCACCTCAACACATTCATTTCCACTCTAGCTGTTAACTCATTTCTTACACCCGTTCTCATCCTCACTACCTCATTCCTAACCCTATCTACTCGAGATACACCAGCCATACTCCTTAGATATTTCATCTCAAACACATTCAATTTCTGTCTCTCAGTCACTTTCATTCCCCACAACTTCGATCCATACATCACAGTTGGTACAATCACTTTCTCATACAGAACTCTCTTTACATTCACGCCCAACCCTCTGTTTTTTACTACTCCCTTAACTGCCCCCAACACTTTGCATCCTTCATTCACTCTCTGATGTACATCTGCTTCCACTCCACCATTTGCTGCAACAACAGACCCCAAGTACTTGAACTGATCCACCTCCTTAAGTAACTCTCCATTCAACATGACATTCAACCTCGCACCACCCTCCCTTCTCGTACATCTTATAACCTTACTCTTACCCTCATTAACTCTCAACTTCCTTCTCTCACACACCCTTCCAAATTCTGTCACTAATCGGCCAAGCTTCTCTTCCGCGTCTGCAACCAGTACAGCATCATCCGCAAACAACAACTGATTTACCTCCCATTCATGGTCATTCTCGTCTACCAGTTTCAATTCTCGTCCGACCACTCGAGCATTCACTTCTCTCACCACTCCATCAACATACAAGTTAAACAACCATGGCGACATCACACATCCCTGTCTCAGCCCCACTCTCACCGGAAACCAATCACTCACTTCATTTCCTATCCTAACATGACAAATTCGAAGATAATTTGTATTTTTCCTAACCATACAAACCTTAGCTATTTACAAAGGGTATTACTCTTAGCGAAGCTGAAATGACGAGCCAATAGTTTTTAACGAGGGTTAATTACCCCCGCGCTAGTTAGCGGGGGGTGGGGAAGGGTAGCTTGCTACCCCTCCCCCCTCCATACACCGGTGACTTGCTTCACTTCACTTAGAGGTAGGACTTGACTTGGGGGTCAGGGATGGCAGGCACATATGTGTAAATAGCTAAGGTTTGTATGGTTAGGAAATATACAAATTATCTTGGAATTTGTCATTTGTTCCGTAACCGAAATACAAACCACGCTATTTACAAAGGGTGACTTACCCCTTAGGAAGGGTGGAAAGTCCCCAGCCTTACTGACTTCGGCTTGCCCGGGGGCTCGATCCCTCAGTGAGCAGCACTAGAGAGAGGGAGCCCCTGTACCTCACAGGTTCCTAGCATCGCTAGGAACGAGTGGCCTACATAAGTAGTGTGAGGAGGAGTGTGTGACTCGTCCTATGAAGTTGACCTTGAGACCTTCAGATAGGAATTCTAGGATAGGACGTTCCCCATACCACCTCGTCAGGGTATGGGAGACGCAACAGTATTAAGCTTAATACTAGGAGCACAAAGAAGCATGGGTTACCTGCAGAGGTCGAGGTCAGCTATGCGACGACCAGGATGCTGCTTCCCCAAGAGAGGGGAGAATGAAGAAAGAAGTAAGGGTCAGACATACTCTTTCATTCACACAGACTAAGACCGGGTAACAACGCCCTCAACCTACTGCTACTTGTCCAAAAAGGAGCCTGAGGTTAGACCAGCTGTTGTGCAGCCACCACAGGGCCGATAGAGAACGTATCGAGGCTCCTGTGGGTCACGTCTTGCAGGTAGTGGGCTGTGAAGGTCGTTTGACGCTTCCAGACCCCAGCTTGAAGTACCTGCATCACAGAGAAGTTTCTCTTGAAGGCCAGGGAAGTAGCAATACCCCTGACATCGTGGGCCCGAGGGCGACGTGACGGAGGAGGGTCAGGATTCAGGGCATGGTGGATAACCCTTCGAATCCAAGCAGAGATGGTGTTCCTGGTGACCCTCCTCTTTGTCCTGCCTGTGCTCACAAACAAAGCTCGCACATGAAGACGGACTGCAGCCGTTCTCTTCAAGTAGTACCTCAGACACCTCACTGGGCATAGTAGCAGCTGGTCTGGGTCGTTTGTTACAGAACGGAGACTCGCGATCCTGAAAGAGTCGAACCGAGGATCCGGCACTCCAGGATTCTGAGTCTTGGCCACAAACTCAGGGACGAACCTGAACGTTACCTCCCCCCATCCCCTTGAATGGGCGATGTCGTACGAGAGACCATGAAGTTCACTAACTCGCTTGGCCGAGGCCAAGGCGAGTAGGAAAGCCGTCTTCCAAGACAGGTGGCGATCGGAGGCCTGGCGTAATGGCTTGAAGGGAGGTCTCTTGAGAGACCTGAGGACTCGAACCACGTTCCAAGGAGGGGGTCTCACTTCCGACTGGGGGCAGGTAAGCTCATAGCTACGTATGAGTAACGAGAGTTCTAGCGATGAAGAAATATCCACGCCCTTCAATCTGAAGGCCAAGCTTAAGGCTGAGCGATAGCCTTTCACTGCCGAGACAGAAAGGCGCATTTCTTCTCGCAGATACACAAGGAAGTCCGCTATTGCTGGAATAGTGGCATCGAGTGGAGAGATACCCCTTCCACGACACCAACCACAAAAGACTCTCCACTTCGCTTGGTAGACTCCCTCAGAGGACCTTCGCAGGTGCCGAGACATTCTCTCCGCAACCTGTTGCGAAAAGCCTCTCTCCACGAGGAGACGCTGGATAGTCTCCAGGCGTGAAGCCGAAGCGAGGCTACGGCCCTGTGAGGGACACCGGAGTGGGGTTGTCAGAGAAGCTCGTGTCGTGGAGGAAGCTCCCTTGGGAGTTCCGTCAGGAGTTGCAGAAGGTCCAGAAACCATTCCGCGTGATGCCATAGCGGGGCTACTAGAGTCATGGAACAGTTGACCGATAGTCTGGTCCTGTTGAGCACCCTTCTCATCAGACAGAATGGTGGGAAGGTGTACACGTCGATGTTGTCCCACCGTTGCTGGAAAGCATCTTGCCAGAGTGCCTTGGGGTCCGGGACTGGTGAGCAGTACGGGCAGTTTGAAGTTCAAGGCTGTCGCGAACAAGTCCACCGTCGGGGAACCCCACAAAGTCAGGACTTTGTTGGCTATCTGAGGATCCAAAGACCACTCGGTACTCACTATCTGCGAAGCCCTGCTCAGACTGTCGGCGAGCACATTCCTCTTACCAGGAATGAAGCGAGCTGATAGTGTTATCGAGTGGGTTTCGGTCCACCTCAGAGTCTCTACTGCAAGATGGGATAGCTGTTGCGAAAAAGTGCCTCCCTGCTTGTTGATATAAGCCACTACCGTGGTGTTGTCGCTCATCACCACCACGGAGTGACCCGCCAGGAACCGTTGGAACTGTTGAAGGGCCAGAAAGACGGCCTTCAATTCTAGCAGGTTGATGTGTAGGCACTTTTCTGATTCTGACCAAAGGCCTGAGGCCCTCTGGTTCAGAACGTGCGCCCCCCACCCTTCTTTTGACGCGTCCGAAAACAGAGTCAATTCCGGGGGGAGGACGAGAAGACTCACTCCCTCTCGCAGGTTCTCGTCGGCCAGCCACCACCGCAAGTCCGTCTGTTCCAGAGACCCCATTGGGATCAGAATGTCCGGGGAATCGAATCCTTGATTCCACCGGGACTTGAGCCGCCATTGAAGGGATCTCATCCTGAGGCGGCTGTTTGGAACCAGACGGGCCAGGGAGGATAGGTGGCCTAAGAGACGCAACCACGATTGGGCGGGGAGTTCTTTTCGCCTGAGGAAAGGTTCTGCCACCCTCCTCAGCCTTGCTATCCGGTCGTCTGATGGAAAGGCTTTGTGGAGATTGGTGTCTATTAGCATGCCTAGATAAACCAGTCGTTGGGACGGCTGCAGAGAGGACTTCTCGAGGTTTACCACGATCCCCAGATCCTGGCAAAGATCTAGAAGCCTGTCTCGGTGTCGAAGAAGGGTCGACTCCGAGTCTGCTAGGATCAGCCAATCGTCTAGGTAACGAAGGAGACGAATGCCGTTCCTGTGCGCCCAAGTCGAAATCAGGGTGAACACTCTGGTGAACACCTGAGGAGCTGTGGAGAGACCGAAACACAGCACCTTGAACTGGTAGATCTTGTTGTCTAGGCAGAATCTCAGGTACTTCCTGGAAGACGGATGGATTGGGATCTGGAAGTACGCATCCTTTGGATCCAGTGTACACATGAAGTCTTGTGGTCTCACCGCAAGTCTGACCGTGTCTGCTGTCTCCATGCTGAACCGGGTTTGTTTGACAAACCTGTTCAGAGCCGAGAGATCGATGACGGGTCTCCAGCCTCCAGTAGCCTTCTTTACAAGAAAGAGTCGACTGAAGAAGCCTGGAGAGCCGTCCACGACCTCCTGGAGAGCACCCTTCTCGAACATGGTCTCGACTTCGGCCTGAAGGGCCAGCCCCTTTGCCGATCCCATGGCATGGGAGCTCAACGACACTGGATTCGCTGTCAGGGGGTTGAGATGACGTGAACGGGACGCGATAACCTTGGCCGATCACTGAGACCGTCCAAGCATCGGCCCCGTGATGTTGCCACCTGCGGACGCAACGCTGAAGGCATCCCCCCACAGGTGGACACGCAGGGGGACTGCCACCCCTAGAAGTCTTGCCTCCCCTGGAGGACTTACCGCCCCTCTTGACCTTGGCTGGAAAGGGCTGGGGCTTAGACACCACTTTCTTAGCTGCCGGTGCCTGTTTGGGAGCCTTACGAGGCTGTTGCTGCTGTTGTGGCGGGGCTGGAGGCTTATAGGGCCGAGTTGTAAGGGCCCTGTGGAGGAGGGAGTCCGTGCTGGATTTCCTCCACCTCTCAGCCGTTCGCTCCAAGTCTTGAGGCTCAAACAGGCTCTCCCCCAGGAGGGAGGCATGTCGGAGCCTACACACATCTACGGCGGGGACCTTCGGATGGAATCTCTCGGACACAGCATCGCGTCGCTTCAACACCGAGTTGGCCCACAAGGTGGTAACCTGGTGCGCCAAAAACTCGATAGAGCGGGTGCCCGAGAGCAAGAAGGTCTCTAGGGCCTTCCTATTGGTCTCCTTGGACAAGTCCTCCGATCGCAATAGGATGTCCAGAGATCCTAACCAGAAGTCCAGCCACGAAGTGGCCTGCATGGCACACTTAGCGACCTTCTCGTGGTTAAGGATCTCTGCCGCCGAGAACGACACCTGCCGGGCAGAGAGTTTCTCCAAGGGAACTCCCTTCGCCAGCTCCTCCACAGAGTGATGGAGAGGAAGAGCGAGGTTGTGCTCACCCAGGATCTCGAAATACCTCCTCTGCTGAAGGCGAGGAGGAGGGATGAGTTTGTTCCCGGCAGTGGAACGACTGGAGGAGGCAAGAAGTGCGAGCTGAGCATTGGCCCTAGCTCTGGCACTCTTCAGCCCCCGAGACCAGGGCAGAGCTGCACTGGTCTTAGGGGCCTTCCGAACGTCAAACACTTCATCCAGAATCGTGTCTTTGCCTTCACGGGGGGGGGGGGGGGGATGACTGGATCCGTAAGACTGTTAAGTTGCCTTATCAGGCTTAGGACCTGCCAGAAGGCATGTTCGGACTTTTGCTGTTCTCCTCCCTGCGGGCTGGCAGCTAAGTCTCCTGCCCCAGGAATCTCTTCCTGGGGTGATACGTGGACATTCCCCTGGGTAGTCGTGGGTTCCTGACGAATCCTTGCAGAGGATTTAGGGATGGTCTTGGAATTCTTGGGTTCCCTCCTGGGAGGGATACAGGATCCCAACAACGAGGTTCGAGGGGCCCCTTCCTCACGAGACGATTCTCCTGCCTGAAGCGAAGTCTCCACCCCTGGTGCCGAGGGGAAGACTACCGCCCCACTGGACTCACCTGAGGACAGAAAGGCCTCGTCCACGGGAGAAGGAGAGAGTACTCGTGCAGGAGAGGGGACCCTCGAAACCGACCTCTTGGGAACCAACTTCGCCCTGGGGGAAGTCACCACGAAGTCCACTCCTCTCTTTCTCTTCAGCGTAGGAGAGACAGCCGCTGGTTTGTTACCCTGGCCGGCGAGTGCTGGTTTCATAACCCTCACTAACGCCCGTGCCAGCGGACCAAACCAAGTCTGCTGCTCAAAGGACACAGAGTCCGAAATCCTCGCTAAGGTGAAAGGGATCGGGCGATCCTTCGGAGTGGACACGACGGTACCTGCCTGAAAAGAAGGTGGGGAAGAATGCTGTACTGACCTGTCTTCGTCCTGCAATACCAACCTGTGCTTGGATGGAGGTGATCCCGAGTGCCGTCTAGGAGCACGCGTCCCTGCTGCTACCACCGGCTGTGGAATTCGCTGCGAACTATGGTCGCGCGAGGGCGAACGGTCGCGCAAAGGCGAACGGTCGCGCAAAGGCGAATGGTCGCGCGGGTGATCGCGCGAGCGCGCAGGCGAGCGGTCGCGCAGGCGAGCGGTCGCGCGGGCGCGCGGGCACGCAGGCGAGCGGTCGCGCGGGCGCACAGGCGAGTGGGCGTGAGGGTGGGCAGGTAAATGAACACGTGTCCGAGGCGACGAACGCAAGCGATGGCGCGACGGCGAGGGATCGTGCTGCCGCGTAGGTGAAGAAGATCGCTGGCGATAATGACCGCGTGATGGTAAGCGATGGCGAGCAGCATGTGTAGGTGAATGATCGCGTGATAGGGTGCGATGGTGATCAGCATCCGCAAGAGGGCGGTCGTTCAGGGTTGTGTGATGAGGAGCAGCATGCGTAAGCGGGCGATCGTGCAGGGTTGTGCGATGGCGAGCAGCATGCGCAGGGGAAATATTCGCGTGAAAGGGTGCGATGGTGATCAGCATCCGCAGGAGGGCGATCGTTCAGGGTTGTGCGATGAGGAGCAGCATGCGTAAGCGGGCGATCGTGCAGGGTTGTGCGATGGCGAGCAGCATGCGCAGGTGAATGATCGCGTGAAAGAGTGCGATGGTGATCAGCATCCGCAGGAGGGCGATCGTTCAGGGTTGTGCGATGAGGAGCAGCATGCGTAAGCGGGCGATCGTGCAGGGTTGTGCGATGGCGAGCAGCATGCGCAGGTGAATGGTCGCGTGAAAGGGTGCGATGGTGATCAGCATCCGCAGGAGGGCGATCGTTCAGGGTAGTGCGATGAGGAGCAGCATGCGTAAGCGGGCGATCATGCAGGGTCGTGCGATGGCGAGCAGCATGTGTAGGTGATCGCTGACGAGCTGGTGATCGCTGGCGAGCTGGTGATCGCTGGCGAGCAGAAGGTCGACGCGTGTCCTGTGAGAGGACAGGTGGTGCGGCGCGTTCATGAGCAGGAACGGGAAGATCGCTGGCGCGTTGGCGAACATGTGTTTCTGACACACGCGCAGCACGATGTTGCGTAGCCACAGGACCAGGTGGATGGTGAGCAGGGAGTTCAGCAGGAACTAAAGGGTGGTCAGAGACCGCAGGGCGATGGTCCTCAAGTGAGTGCTGACGCTCGGAAGAGAGCTGACGAGCAGGAGAGCGCTGGCGAGGGGGGCGAACATCAGGAGAGAGCCGACGAGCAGGTGAGCGTCGGCGAGCAGGAGAGTCTTGGCGAGCAGGAGATCGTCGACGAGCAGGAGATCGCTGGCGAGCAGGAGATCGCTGGCGAGCAGGAGATCGCTGGAGAGCAGGAGAGCGCTTGTGCGCTAGCCCTGCTCGCGTAAGGGAAGAATCCCTTAGCCCCGAAGGGACCGTTGCCCGTCGGGTGACGAGTTCTCCAGAAGGCGAAGATCCGGCAGGAGATGGTGAGCGGTCTGCAGAGAGGTTCAAGGAGGGCGGAGCAGTCGGTTGAGGCTGACGAGGAGAGTCCCCCCCGGAGGACGAAGACCCAAAAAGGCGCCTCTTAGTCCCCCTGTAAGGGGAAGGGAGGCCCTTGTGGCGTAGAGGGCGGTGAGCCTTACGGCGGAGGCGGCCTCGGGGGAGATCGTCGGGACCATCGGTCCTCCGAAGGGGAGTCTCCGTCAAAACACTTCCCTCAGAAGGAAGCTGGGCAGCAGTCGAGACCGAAGGACTCACTTCCCCCTTCGAAGGATGCATGGAAGGAGGAGGAGAGCCTAGAGCACCATCACCAGCAACAGCACCTGCGTCGGAAGGCCCAGCCACGTCGGAGGCCTCTGTCACCACGACGTCGACAATAGACAGAGGGTCTACCTCCGCTACCACCGGCGACTGTTTAACAGCGGCCCCCAACGAGACAAGGTCAATAAGAGCGACCCTGGAGGGCAAGCCCTTAAGCCCCAGGGACGACCAAATCTGTAAAAGATCATCACTGGATAAGGCATTATTATCAATAACCTCCCCCGGAGGAGGAGGGGGAACCGCCTCGCTATGGGAGGCGCGCCTCTCTC
>NC_090727.1:123625855-123628355 GCF_036898095.1 Palaemon carinicauda | reverse complement strand
TTATCTTATTTTAATCCTCTGGAAAAGGGCCTCAATGAATTCACGCCATATCTCTTTCCTGTGCCATCTCTCTAAGCCCAACCGAACTCTCAGATCCAACCTACAAATTGTCATCAGCCACGTTTCTCTTGGTCTACCAAGCCTCCTCTTCTGCCCAGCGGTTTCCATTCAGGTATATCATGGACTAACTCATCTTAACATCTTAAAATATGCCCCATCCATCTCCTTCTTGATAATCTATAGTCAATTCTTTTTAGTGAGGCATATTTGCACCGACTCGCAGGGGTGCCCTTTTAGCTCGGAAAAGTTTCCTGATCGCTGATTGGTAGGACAAGACAACTCTAATCAATCAGAGAGCAGAAACGTTTCTGAGCTAAAAGGGCACTGCTGCGAGTCGGTGCAAATGCGCCTCATTAAAATACATTGAGTAAAACTATATTGGTCATATTGGGCACCAATGCCACCTCACGAATTGCTGCATTTGTTATGTGCTGCTGGCATTTGATTCCAAAAATCCTTCTCAGTGATTTATTCATAAAGGCGAGATATTTTGCATCAGTTGTTACAGTGCTGTACCATGACTGGTGACCATAATTTAATTTCAATCTTATCGTTCAATTAGTTAATTATACATGTTGCATAAGATTTTTCATAGTTCTGACCGTCCATTACATTCAGATCTTCCTGGACAGTTCCTTCCTGTTTGTAATACTAGGCATGCAATTAATTCTAATTGTCAGGCCTTCTGCATCATGAGGCTCAAAACTAAACAATATTCTAGAAGTTTTATTACAGCTGTGACCAAGTTGTGGAATGATCTTCCTAATCGGGTAGATGAATCAGTAGAACTTATAAAAGTTCAAAGTTGCAGCAATGTTTTCATGTTGAACAGGCTGATATAAATCTTTTTATAGTTATATATGAATTATCTGCTATGTTGTTGTTAATTTTTTTTAATATTTTGTTTTAATTTTTCATTACCTCTTATATATTTTATTTATTTCCTTGTTCCCTTTCCTCACCGGGATACTTTTCCCTGTTATAGCCCTTGGGGTTATAGCATCTTGCTTTTCCAACTAGGGTTGTAGCTTGGCTAGTAATAACAACAATAATAATAATAATAATAATAATAATAATAATAATAATATGAGACTATTATCAATTCATATTTCAAAAGATAAAAAAAAAATAGGGAAACAAAATAATTTTTCTTATATCCTATTTTTTCCTACAAATCACTACTATAAGGCATTGAAGGATAAAAATAAAGCATAAATATAATTTTTTATTGATCAGTGATATTTCCCATTTGTGATGAAAATAATAACGAAACTGGATAAAGAGGAAAACTCATTAAAAGTTAGTGATAACCAGACCAAATGAAATGGTAAAATTAAACAGGCTAAAATAATTGTAAAATTGAATATTCTTGAACACTGCAACATGCATCAACATATTTTTGTCTTTACATTCATCTAGGCCTAACTATAAAATAAATTTGAATTGGCTAGTATTCCAGTTAAATGGTATACTTAGACCTGAATATATATTTAAAACAGTTTTAAACTTTTCCAATGCGATGCAATGCGAATAGATTGGCCTCTTATAAACAAGGGGACAACGGGCTCTTGCGTTGACAGCCCGTAAGTGGGATAATCTCGTGAAAGTGGCAAATCAGGAACACAGAGGACGGACAGGATGATTATGGGTTGGAGCAGAATGACGACCGAGGCTGGAGTCGGAAGCTCAGTTGAGGGGCACCACAAAGAAGACAAGGCCTCCCTAAACCCAGTACCTCTTCTGTCCTAGAAAAATTGGAGCAGCATGAGGACCGAGGCTGGAACCCGAAGCTCAGTTGAGGGGTGCCGCAAAGAAGACAAGGCCTCCCTAAACCCAGTTCCTCTTCTGTCCTAAAAATTTCTTTTTTCTTATTGTAGGTCCAATAGCAACTTAATCCTTTTAAAAACTTCAGAAACAAAATACATGACCGCAGTCCACTATCTTGATTTCCCTGAAATTTGGATAAAGCATGATGGCATCTTTCAACACTTGGAGCCCTTCCTCCACCACCCCTAAGCGATCTCGAGGCGTCCATTCGGAGTGTTCTCTAAGGACAATGTAAAACCGCGAAACATCTTCGCAGTTTGGGTTTTGGTTGAACCAACCTCTTACTTCTCCCTCCCTTGCTTGTGTATTGTCATATATATCCTTCTTACTTTCCCTCTTCCAGTCCACCCCTAACAACACTGGACTAGCTGTAGTTCTGTCTTCCACTACATAATCTCCAAATTCAACATTTTCACCAGGTTTCCCCAGCATCCATATACCAATGATCGATGAGTTGGCGTAAGAGGGTCCCAGATCTCCTGCACACATATGGAGGAAATTGAGGGCCAGATTACCCTCATCTATTACTTTAATAATCATTCTTCCGAGGAATCTGCCGTCAGTTCCCAGATCCAGGAACACCCTTCGCGAGGTCTTTGGCATCAGGGATTCA
>NC_090727.1:123618355-123620855 GCF_036898095.1 Palaemon carinicauda | reverse complement strand
ACCATTCCCCGGTAACAGTTGACCCTTCCTGCTGAGACCACCTGCGACTACGTTCCTTTTTCCCGGGATGTAACTGGCCATCATAGAGATGGTATTGACCTCGGCATAGGATAAGATTTTTGCAGCCAGGATGTGGATCCGGCGGGGGCGCAGGCCAACCTGTTTCTTGACGTGTGCGACGATGGTAGCATTGTCACTCATCAGGGCCACCCTTCTCCGCACTAACGATCTTCCCAAGACACCGAGAGACTTCTGTACTGCCAACAGCTCAAGTTCGTTTATTTGGAGGGCCTGCTCTTAAAGGACCAACGGCCTTCGGCCATTCTGTCTGGCAGGTGGGCTCCCAATCCCTCCCCGGATGCGTCCGTGAACAGAAGTAATTCCGGAGGAGGATCCAGTAGTGAAATCCTGGCTCAGGTGTTCCTTGGGTCCAACCACCACTCGATTCCCTCCCTGCTTGACTGGGATGGGGGAAGCTTTGATGACGGACACTGGATTGCTAGGCCCTGTATCTCTTTCAGGTCGCACTGGGCTGGTCGTAGCATCAACCTTCCCTTGGGCATGAGCTTCTTCAGGGACACCGGGTGGCCTACCAATCTCTGCCGCTCTTGTAACGATGCCGATTTCTGCCTGATGAAAGGCTTCACCATGCTTTCCAGATTCTCGATCCTCTCCTTCATCAGGAAGGCTCTGGCTTGTACAGAGCATATTTCTATGCCCAGGTACACTGTCCTCGTCGATAGAGAGGGTTTCAACTTCACCCAGTTGAACGCCACCCCAGTTCCATGCAGATGAACACTAACTCTTCCCTTTGTTCTGACAACTGCTCCCTAGACTCCGAGAGGAGTAACCAGTCGTCGACATATCTCAACAGTTTTATCACTCTCTTGTGGGCCCACTGGGAGATTAGGAAAAAGATTCTTGTGAAGACCTGAGGCACGGTTGACAGGCCAAAGCAGAGAGTGAGGAACTGGAAAATTTCTTCTCCCCACTTGAACCTGAGGAACTTCCTGCTGGATGGGTGCACTGGGATCTGGAAATATGCATCTTTGAGGTCTAGGGATAGCATGATGTCCCCTTCCTTGATAGCGTCTAGGACCGTTTCCATCTTGAACGTGCTCTTGGCGACGGAAAGGTTGAAGGCCGAAAGATCTATGACTGGACGCCATCTACCTGACGCCTTCTTCACCAGGAACAGATGGCTGAAGAAGCATGGGGAGTCAGGGGGCCCCGCCTGAATGGCCCTTTTTAAGAGGCTTTCCGTGTTTCTACCTTGGGGTGTAGTGAGGAGATCTCGAATCCCGATATCAAAGGAGTGGGGCCTTTGAAGGGGATACGGTAACCTTCCCTCAACTTGAACCTTCCACTGATCTGTTCCTTCCTTTACCCAATTTCTCCACCTTGAATTGAGGCATCCCACTACCCCTGGAGTGCATGGGGGAGAGGGGCCTGGTTCACTACTTCTGCTTAGAGAAGCAGCCTCTAAGTGCCCTTTGGTTAGCTGGGGCTCCGCATTTACTGCCTCCCGATGCTGGTCTCTGTTCTCTTGAGGGAAGCTGCGTCGGAAGGCCAAACATGAAGAGGAAGAAACTTGGACCAAGGCATAAGAGGGCGCCCACCTGACTGGGCCCTGACCCTGCTATGTTCACGAGGCTGTTATAAGGGACGTGACGACAAAGCTGACAAAGATGTGGAAGCCCTGTGGAGCATCACGTCGTGACTCTCTTCCGTTTCTCTAGTGCCTCTTCCACAATGTCCTCCTCCATTTCCCCAGTGCCTCTTTCACCATATCCTCCGGGAAGAGAAAGAGAGCCTCCCTGATGTTGGGGGCGTCACTAAGAGGCCTCAGCTCACTGTCCAGGAGTTGCTTTGGCAACCTATAGGGGATGACATCCCTCCTGCGTAGGAACCTGTTCGATAACGCAAAGTAAGACTGGGCCTCCAAGATGGCCAACAACTCCAAAAACTGTTCTCTCCCCGGGCAGCCCATCCCATTATTTTCCAAGGTGAAGGAAACTAGTGCCGTGGCCTAGAGGTCCAACCACAAAGCCTCATCCCCAGCGGCAACTTCCATGGCCGTCACCTCCTGAACCGTAAAATCCACAGCCACCCCTGCCAGTCTATCCTTTATGGAGCCATGAGCCAGGGATGCCAAGTTCCTTTCCGAAGGGTGATGTCCCTGGGAGGTCCCCTCAGGAGTGTAGAGGCGCCTGTGCTTCACCAACGGAAAGCTTAAAAGCTTCGGTGTGACGGGGGGCCTGTTCGGCCCTTTCGGCTCCATGGTGGCGGCGGTGATTCTCCTAAGAGGAAGGACCAAGGAGGGCTTTGCCTCCCTAGGGTCTCCAAACCAGCGTTTCAGACCAGTGTCATTGGGTCGAACCTGCATCGGAGGGGGCTCGGACAAGTCGTCGAGTCTTCTAATCAAACCCAACACCCTCTGGTAGGACGACACTTCCTCTACCACCTTGTCGTCCTGGTGGTCTCGAGACCCCATCTCTGA
>NC_090727.1:123588355-123613355 GCF_036898095.1 Palaemon carinicauda | reverse complement strand
CTATCTCACTGTCGACCTTGACAATATTCAAGTCTTGAATATGGAATATTAACGTAATATAAGATCACTGATTGAATAAGTTGATTATGGAGATACCACTAATCACTTACCATAATTATTCTGTATAAGCTTTTACTCCTGATACTTATTTTTCACTCCAGACACTTATTTGATTTTTAAGTTCTCAACGTCTACTTGTAGACAGATACTGACAATGTATTCGGATCACTCATAACCTCATTGATAACAATCTAGTTTAAAGTTCACTCTTCCATCTTCAGAATGTTTGATACTCAATGTACTATTAAATTGTATTTCGGGACAAAATCACAACTAAGACACAGACACAAATGAGACAGTGAATCAGGACACAAAAACAGTCGAAAGCTTTCTTAGTTCGTCCACTAACACTTAACTCTTGGGGTAAATGGGAATGAGATAACCAGGACGGGGAAAAGGAAGAGTTGCCACCTTGTCAATAGATCCTTATTTTATTCTTTCCATGTAACATATAATACAAACAAATCTTATGTTGTACATTGTACAGGTAACTTAATAGTGTTGCAATAATGGTCGAACAAACGTTGTCAACGTCCAACTAACCATGCAGCGAGTAAAATGATAAAATACTGAATTACTGAACGACAATGGCAACTGTCAGTGAGAAGTTCGTTGCCATGTTGACGCAATATCTATATGAAACATTCAATTACAAACTTCTTTCCCAAGTTATATTATTAGTTGTCCCTGGTCCCTGATTCCTAGATGCTCACTTCGCAAAATAAGTTTACGGCCACTCTATCCCATTATAGATATAACAGGGATAGTTTTTACCATGATGTTCAAGAGTCTGATGCAGAGATTAAAACCATGTAATGAATTTTATTTTCTTAACAGTAAGTCTCTTAATAGTTTATATATGACAGATCTATTTTAATGTTTTACCAGTCTTATGATGTTTTAAATTCATTATCCTTTCCTTTCTGGGCTATTTTTTCCTGCTGGAGCCTTTGGGCTTGTGGTGGCCTTTTAGTAACATCCTTGCCTTGTCATTGGAAGACTGGGGTTCGAGTCACGCTCAAACTCGTTAGTTCCTTTGATCGCTGCAACCTAACCATCCTTGTGAGCTAAGGATAGGGGTTATGGGGGAGCCTCTAGGTATATCTGCTGAGTCATCAGCAGCCATTGCCTGGCCCTCTTTGGTCCTAGCCTGGGTGGAGAGGGTGCTTAGGCGCTGATGATCAAGTATTAATAAGTTTGGAAAGATCTTTCTGGAATCAATGATTTGATAGATGTAATTGGGGCGGGAGTGAGATGTTTTCTTAGCTGATAGGAAAGGTGGGTGGAAGAGGAGTGAGGACAATTAGCCAACTATCCCTGTAGGGCAGTGGTTCCCAACCTGTGGTACGCGTACCACTAGTGGTACGCGAGGGCCTTTCAGGTGGTACACGAACACTTTCGGGGTCATGAACGACAGCAAAGACGATGCACAAAGAGTGCTCTCCTTTAAACTTCTGGGTGAGCATGGCCTCCTCGTACCCGACGCTAGCCCGTCACGCTGTTCCCCAGCTACTGATTTTCCCCTCGACGTGGGAGTGCGAGCACTGGTTCTCAGCCTTCATGGCCATCAAGTCGAAGAGCCGAAACTGTCTTGCTGCGCCCGGGCATGATTTCCGATGTGCTGTGAGCAAAGTCATGCCCTGCATAGACCAGCTGGTGGAGAAGAAGCAGATACAGCCCTCGCATCGAGTTGTTGTTTTCTTAGTTAATTTGTGTGTTCTATTTTTACAATAATAGAAATAAAGTGGTATCTGATCGAATTTAGTTTCTCTGGAAGCAGGTGGTACACGGCGACTGTACGGGACCTCCAAGTGGTACTCGATCACAAAAAGGTTGGGAATCTCTGCTGTAGGGACTAGTTTGTAAAGTCAAGTATCAGGAGAAAGTTTTTCCTGTAGGAATACGCTGATATTTTTTCGATTAAAGAAACAATGATAATTCACTCTCATTTATCTAAATCACAATAGCATGTCTTTATAAAGTAATTACTGATTTATGTTAGTATTATCTTATTTTAATCCTCTGGAAAAGGGCCTCAATGAATTCACGCCATATCTCTTTCCTGTGCCATCTCTCTAAGCCCAACCGAACTCTCAGATCCAACCTCCAAATTGTCATCAGCCACGTTACTCTTGGTCTACCAAGCTTCCTCTTCTGCCCAGCGGTTTCCATTCAGGTATATCATGGACTAATTCATCTTAACTTCTTAAAATATGCCCCATCCATCTCCGTCTTAATAATCTATACTCAATTCTTTTTAGTGAGGCAGATTTGCACCGACTCGCAGGGGTGCCCTTTTAGCTGGGAAAAGTTTCCTGATCGCTGATTGGTAGGACAAGATAACTCTAACCAATCAGAGAGCAGAAACTTTTCTGAGCTAAAAAGGCACCGCTGCGAGTCGGTGCAAATGCGCCTCATTAAAATACATTGAGTAAAACTATATTGGTCATATTGGGCACCAATGCCACCTAACGAATTGCTGCTGGCATTTGATTCCAAAAATCCTTCTCAGTGATTTATTCATAAAGGCAAGAAATTTTGCATCAGTTGTTACAGTGCTGTACCATGACTGGTGACCATAATTTAATATCGATCTTACAAGTGGAATGTCTATTTTGATTTTGCTGTGAACCGATATTTGATATAATCTAAATTATTTTTAGCATGCCCATTGCCTGTTTTAGCCTACTACCTATTCTCTCTTTGAATTCTGTAACCAGTGATCCATTGCTGGCAATGATGGTTCCTTATTATTTGACAGAGTTTGAGTTCAGTAATATTATTTCTCCAATTAGGGCAGTTCGTCTCATCACCACTCTGAATCTACACGACCTCATTCTTTCTCTGGTTGATCACCACTTTAACCTTACTCTTCTCCAATCTAACCTATCAAACATTTCCAGGAATTGTAGAAGCAACTAGAACTATCACTCGTGTACTCAAGATCACAATCTCTGGTCCCCTGTCCATAAAATGACATTATTCATTCCTTGCCTTACGTTGTTCCTAACATAATCAATCACCATAATAAACAGTAGAGAGGACAGTATTCACCATTGTAGTACTCCAGTCTTGACTTCAAATACATCTGCAAAACATCATCAACCGTTTTCTGACAACAAATTCCGCCATGCAAATACATTATGATGTTTACAACCTTCTCTGGTATCTCATAGGGCCTCGAAATCTTTCTTAACACTACATGAAATACAGCAATATACTTTCTCAAAATCCACAAAGCATAAAACAAGAGGTGATTTTAGTTCGTTAGACTTGACCTAAATGTCGTAGAATAAACATTTGATCATCACATCGTCTACCTTTTCCGAAACCTGCTTGCTCTTTTCGATGTATTCTATCTATTACAGGTTCTATTCTATTCAACATTAACTTGGAAAAAACTTTCATACCTACTTGGGACAACGTGATCCCTCGCCGATTCCCACTCTCTCTCAAATCATCCTTCAACAGGAGTAACTTCATCTCGCCATATATGATTGAATTTTAAAATATCTTAAATTTTACGAGAAAAAGGAAAAGAAATCTGTTAAATATTCTAGGGGAAGTATTTGCTTGGGTATATTTGCCTACATACACGTACAAACAAACGACGCACATTCGTGTACATATACATTACCGGGAGACAATGCGTTGTAACATAGGTCAGGAGGTGAATCATCCGAAATCCCACAAAAAGTCAGGTTAATTCAGGATGGAATCACACAAAAAGTCGGATGAATTCAGGAGGGAATCACACAAAAAGTCGGATTAGTTCAGGAGGGAATCACACAAAAAGTCGGATTAATTCAGGAGGGAATCACACAAAGTCGGGTTAATTCAGGATAGAATCACACAAAAAGTCGGGTTAATTCAGGATAGAATCACACAAAAAGTCGGCTTAATTCAGGATAGAATCACACAAAAAGTCGGGTTAATTCAGGATAGAATCACACAAAAAGTCGGCTTAATTCAGGATAGAATCACACAAAACATTGGCTTAATTCAGGATAAAATTACACAAAAAGTCGTGATAATTCAGGACAGAATCACACAAAAAGTCAGGTTAATTCAGCATAGAATCACACAAAAAGTAATAATAATAATAATAATAATAATAAAGAAAATTTTTCATTTATTAGTTGTTAATGAAAAGTTAGTTTTCAATCAATCCTTATCCTCAAAACATTGGGTTTTCTCATTTTCAACTTTTTTTCTTTTACTTTTGCCCTAGCTTGTTATATTTTTCCCTTTTGTTTACCCTTTACATACTATTAATTACCTCCTAGATACAATGGCTTAGTTTCCATTGTTTTAATTCTTTCATTCTACCTTGTTTCGAGTACTGTTCTCCTGTCAGGTCTTCAGCTGCTGATTCTCATCTTGATTTGTTGAACAGAAACTTACGGTCTATTAAATTTCGTATTCCTGATCTAGATATTAATCTTTGGCACTGTCGTTCAATTAGTTCATTATAAATGTTGCATAAGATTTTTCATAGTTCTGACCATCATTTACATTCAGATCTTCCTGGACAGTTCCATCCTGTTTGTAATACTAGGCATGTAGTTAATTCTATTAGTCAGGCCTTCTGCATCATGAGGCTCAAAACTAAACAATATTCTAGAAGTTTTATTCCAGCTGTGACCAAGTTGTGAATTGATCTTCCTAATCGGGTAGTTGAATCAGTAGAACTTCAAAAGTTCAAAGTTGCAGCAAATGTTTTCAAGTTGAACAGGCTGATATAAATCTTTTTATAGTTATATATGAATTATCTGCTATGTTGTTGTTAACGTTTTTTTTTTAAATATTTTATTAAAATTTTTCATAACTTCTTATATAGTTTATTTATTTCCTTGTTCCTTTTCCTAGCTGGGATATTTTTCCCTATTGCAGCTCTTGGGCTTATAGAATCTTCCTTTTCCAACTAGGTTTGTAGCTTGGCTAATAATAATAATAATAATAATAATATGAGACTTCTATCAATTCCCATTTCATAAAGATAGAAAAAAATAGGGAAACAAAATAATTTTTCTTATATCCTATTTTTTCCTACAAATCACTACTATAAGGCATTGAAGGATAAAAATAAAGCATAAATATAATTTTTCATTGATCAGTGATATTTCCCATTTGTGATGAAAATAATAACGAAACTGGATAAAGAGGAAAACTCATTAAAAGTTAGTGATAACCAGACCAAATGAAATGGTAAAATTAAACAGGCTAAAATAATTGTAAAATTGAATATTCTTGAACACTGCAACATGCATCAACATATTTTTGTCTTTACATAATAAATTTGAATTGGCTGGTATTCCAGTTAAATGGTATACTTAGACCTGATTATAAATATGATACAATTTTAAACCTTTCCAATGCGTTGGCAGCCCGTAAGTGGGATAATCTTGTGAAAGAGGCAGATCAGGAACACAGAGGACGGACAGGATGATTAGGGGTTGGAGCAGCATGACGACCGGGGCTGGAGTCCAAAACTCAGCTGAGGGGCACCACAAAGAAGACAAGTCCTCCCTATACCCAGTTCCTCTTCTGTCCTAGAAAAATTGGAGAAGCATGAGGACCGGGGCTGGAGTCCAAAGCTCAGCTGAGGGCACCACAAAGAAGACAAGTCCTCCCTATACCCAGTTCCTCTTCTGTCCTAGAAAAATTGGAGCAGCATCAGGACCGAGGCTGGAATCCAAAGCTCAGTTGCGGGGTGCCGCAAAGAAGACAAGGCCTCCCTAAACCCAGTTCCTCTTCTGTCCTAAAAAATTTCTTTTTTTCTAATTGAAGGTCCAATAGCAACTTAATCCTTTTAAAAACTTCAGAAACAAAATACATGACCGCAGTCCACTATCTTGATTTCCCTGAAATTTGGATAAAGCCTGATGGCATCTTTCAACACTTGGAGCCCTTCCTCAACCACGCCTAAGCGATCTCGAGGCTTCCATGTGGATTGTTCTTTAAGGACAATGTAAAATCGCGAAACATCTTCGCAGGTTGGGTTTTCGGCGAACCAACCTCTTACTTCTCCCTCCCTTGCTAGTGTATTCTTATATATATCCTTCTTACTTTCCCTCGTCCAGTCCAACCCCAACAACACTGGTCTAGCTGTAATTCTGTCTTCCACTTCATAATCTCCAAATCCAACATTTTCACCAGGTTCCCCCTGCCTCCCTATACCAAAGATCGATGAGTTGGCGTAAGAGGGTCCCAGATCTCCTGCACACATATGGAGGAAATTGAGGGCCAGATTACCCTCATCTATTACTTTAATAATCATTCTTCCGAGGAATCTGCCGTCAGTTCCCAGATCCAGGAACACCCTTCGCGAGGTCTTTGGCATCAGGGATTCAAGCTGTCGATAAAAAATGATAAAGAAAAAATAATGAAAATAGTAATAATGATGTTAATAGAATCCATCCATATACCAAGGCACTTCCCCCAATTTTGGGGGGTAGCCGACATCAACAAAGAAACAAAACAAAAAGGGGACTACTCTCTACGTTCCTCTAGCCTAACCAGGGACTCAGCCGAGTTCAGCTGGTACTGCTAGGGTGCCACAGCCCAACCTCCCACAATTCCACCACAGATGAAGCTTCATAATGCTGAATCCCCTACTGCTGCTACCTCCGCGGTCATCTAAGGCACCGGAGGAAGCAGCAGGGCCTACCGGAACTGCGTCACAATCGCTCGCCATTCATTCCTATTTCTAGCACGCTCTCTTGCCTCTCTCACATCTATCCTCCTATCACCTAGAGCTTTCTTCACACCATCCCTCCACCCAAACCTTGGCCTTCCTCTTGTACTTCTCCCATCAACTCTTGCATTCATCACCTTCTTGAGCAGACAGCCATTTTCCATTCTCTCAACATGGCCAAACCACCTCAACACATTCATATCCACTCTAGCCGCTAACTCATTTCTTACACCCGCTCTCACCCTCACCACTTCGTTCCTAACCCAATCTACTCAAGATACACCAGCCATACTCCTTAGACACTTCATCTCAAACACATTCAATTTCTGTCTCTCCATCACTTTCATTCCCCACAACTACGATCCATACATCACAGTTGGTACAATCACTTTCTCATATAGAACTCTCTTTACATTCATGCCCAACCCTCTATTTTTTATTACTCCCTTAACTGCCCCCAACAGTTTGCATCCTTCATTCACTCTCCGACGTACATCTGCTTCCACTCCACCATTTGGTGCAACAACAGACCCCAAGTACTTAAACTGATCCACCTCCTCAAGTAACTCTCCATTCAACATGACATTCAACCTTGCACCACCTTCCCTTCTCGTACATCTCATAACCTTACTCTTACCCACATTAACTCTCAACTTCCTTCTGTCACACACCCTTCTAAATTCTGTCACTAGTCGGTCAAGCTTCTCTTCTGTGTCTGCTACCAGTACAGTATCATCTGCAAACAACAACTGATTTACCTGCCATTCATGATCATTTTCGTCTACCAGTTTTAATCCTCGTCCAAGCACTCGAGCATTCACCTCTCTCACCACTCCATCAACATACAAGTTAAACAACCACGGCGACATCACACATCCCTGTCTCAGCCCCACTCTCACCGGAAACCAATCGCTCACTTCATTTCCTATTCTAACACATGCTTTACTACCTTTGTAGAAACTTTTCACTGCTTGCAACAACCTTCCACCAACTCCATATAACCTCATCACATTCCACATTGCTTCCCTATCAACTCTATCATATGCTTTCTCCAGATCCATAAACGCAACACACACCTTACCTTTTGCTAAATATTTCTCGCATATCTGCCTAACTGTAAAAATCTGATTCATACAACCGCTACCTCTTCTAAAACCACCCTGTACTTCCAAAATTGCATTCTCTGTTTTATCCTTAATCCTATTAATCATTACTCTACCATACACTTTTCCAACTACACTCAACAAACTAATACCTCTTGAATTACAGCACTCATGCACATCTTCCTTACCCTTATATAGTGGTACAATACACGCACAAACCCAATCTACTGGTACCATTGACAACACAAAACACATATTAAACAATCTCACCAATCATTCAAGTACAGTCACACCCCCTTCCTTCAACATCTCAGCTTTCACACCATCCATACCAGATGCTTTTCCTACTCTCGTTTCATCTAGTGCTCTCCTTACTTCCTCTATTGTAATCTCTCTCTCATTCTCATCTCCCATCACTGGCACCTCAACAACTGCAACAGCAATTATATCTGCCTCCCATTTATCCTCAACATTCAGCAAACTTTCAAAATATTCCGCCCACCTTTTCCTTGCCTCCTCTCCTTTTAACAACCTTCCATTTCCATCTTTCACTGTCTCTTCAATTCTTGCGCCAGCCTTCCTTACTCTCTTCACTTCTTTCCAAAACTTCTTCTTATTCTCTTCATATGACTGACCCAGTCCCTGACCCCACCTCAGGTCAGCTGCCCTCTTTGCCTCACGTACCTTGCGCTTTACTTCCGCCTTTTTCTCTCTATATTTTTCATACTTCTCTATACTATAGAATATATTATAAAAATGGGTGCTAGTACAGCTTGTATTCTACAATGCTTTTAATAGTATACTATGATATGTATCCTACCATAATATGTAAGAGTAACTTATATCCTATCAAATTCTAATCAGAAATGACATCATTAAAAAAAAGTGATAAAATCTAGTTAAATATGATACTTTAATAGTGACTCACACAGGTGGTATTTGCAGCGCATCCATGCAGCACTTGCCAGAACAGAGGAGCAACGAGATAATAATCAATTGCAAGCGAAGCGTACCACGGCGGAGCAAAGATAATTTGATAAATTCTAGGTAATTATGATACTTTAATTTTTACTAGTAGTTGATTCAAGTCTTTCTAAGTTGAGTCAACTAGTAACTGATCTTAAAATTCTTTTAAACTCGCGAGTCTTTAATTATAGGTTAGGATATAAGATGCATTAGCTTGTCAAAACGGTAGGAAAAGAAAATTTGAGCAGAATGTAAGGTATATTAGCACCCAAAAATTCCTTAAAGGTAGCCTTTGACCTTGATCAACTTTTTCAGTTAATTTATCCATGATTTTGTGATTACACAATTTAAGCTAACATACACAAACCTCCCTCTTATCAACTCAAACACAAGAGATTGGCACAAACTTACTTTTATAGCACAACTGGTTACTTGTGTATCTCCTTCCTCAAGATGACTCATAAAAACTCTGTTCTTAGAGCCAATCTTAACAGTACCAATTCTATGTCGGCCCTCCAACGGCTTCACAGCTAACACCTTAGGAAGGTCTCCTTCAACTATTCTATTTATTTCCTCTGCAACATTTCTTAGACTTGTTTGCATTTCTATAATTTCCTGTTGGAAATATCAAAGAGCACAGGTTACAGAGAATATAAAAAAAGTTAGCATTTGCAGTACAGAAGTGAATAGGTAATTATTAATAGTAGGCCTACTATGGTTTATATGGCTTGAAATGTGAAATACAGAAAATTTGATAATTAAACATTCAGAAAAAAATGTACAACAGAGGTGGAGAAAACTAAAAGTTGATCAGAAATGCTATATTGTCATGGAAAAATCCTTTGATGAGAGCGTTATTTCAATGTTTAGGTAACAATTTGAAAACTGCAATATGCCACAAAAAGTCATAAAATTAAAAATGGTCCTATCCCATATTTTAGGTTAATAGAATACAAGAGACAGAAGTCACCTTCACAATATCACCATTTTTTTGTTCGTTCTCCCGAAGAAGCTCTTTGATTTCCAATACTTTTGCCTGAACATTATGTAGATCATCTATTGAATTGTCCATAATGGATCCAGCTGAAGTAAAGTCTTCTGCCGCTTTCAGTCTTGCATCATAGCCTTTAAATCGTCTTACATCTTCATCTATAACATCACACTTCTTCTTCAGCTGTTTGATGTTTTCATCAATCGTATACAGAATATCTCTATTAAAAGTTTCTATCTCATTCAGCTTCTCTTTGAGTCCCACAATTACTGTTAGCTTGAAGTATGTCACTGTTCATCCTCATAAGGATAGAAATATCATGCATCATTTGAGACGTTACTTCATTGCAGTTATCAATGGCTTTCTTTATAAAATTTTCTCTTAAATCCTTGTTAAAATTTCCAAATGACATCCCTGATCCCCTGGAAGAAATCTTCGGTTCTTTATCAAAGGACAAAAATTGCTTAGCAGCGTCTAAGGCAATTCTGTTGAACACCAAGTCATTGGTTGAAATGGCTGTGAATTCTTCCCTGCAGAAAGGACAAGCTTTTGTCTGGTTGGAGATAATCTCCTCAATGCATCGGCAACAAAATGTGTGGGAACAAGGAAGAATCTTGGGGCAATGTTCTTCACTGAATGGATTGGTGCAAACCCCACACTCGAGGACACTCGATTCCTGTAAAAGACATAAAAATGACATAATTTGTAGATAATTTGTATTTTTCCTAACTATACAAACCTTAGCTATTTAATAGGGGTATTACTTTCGGCGTAGCTGAAATGACGAGCCATTAAAATTGAACGAGGGTTTACTACACACACCGCTAGTTAGCGGGGATAGGGGAGGGTAGATTGCTACTCCCTCCCCCCACCCCCCCTCACACACACCTGTGCTTGAGCTCACTTTGCTTGGGGGTAGGACTACAAGGGAGATAGGGCTGGCGCGCAAGTTTGATTAAATAGCTAAGGTTTGTATAGATAGGAAAAATACAAATTATCTACGAATTTGTCATTTGTTCCGTAACTGACATACGAACCACGCTATTTAATAGGGGTGATTCACCCATTAGGAATGGTGGATGTCCCAGCCAGTACCGGCTTTTTGGCTTTGCCCGGGGGCTCGTTATTTGAGTGTCTCAGCACCCAAGAAATAAGGAGTCCCTGCACCTCGCTAGAACCTTGCTATGCAAGGACTGCGGCCTACGCAAGCTGTGTGTGAAGGTATAATGCAGTGGGACTCGTCCTAGGGGGTTGACCTGAAGTTCCTTAGATGAAAACTTAGACTAGGACTCTCCCAATACCACCTCGTCAGGGTATAGGGACGTGACAGTATTAGCTTAATACTAGGAACACAAGGGAACATGGTTTACCTGCAGTGGTTTGAGGTCAGCTATGCAGAGAACCCAGGATGCTGCTTTCCCCAAGAGAGGGGATGAGGAAGAAAAAAATAAGGGCCAGTCAAACCTTTTCATTCATGCAGACTAAAACCGGGTAACAATGCCCTCAACCTTCTGCTACTTGTCCATTAAAGAGCCTGAGGATTTAAACAAGCTGTTGTGCAGCCACCACAGGGCCAATAGAGAACGTATCGAGGCTCCTGTGGGTCACGTCTTGCAGGTAGTGGGCTGTGAAGGTTGTCTGCCGCTTCCACACCCCAGCCGGAAGGACCTGCGTCACTGAAAAATTCTTTTTAAGGCCAGGGACGTAGCTATGCCCCTGACACCATGTGCTCTAGGGCGATATGACGGAGGAGGGTCTGGATTCAGGGACAGATGAATCACCCTACGAATCCATGCCGAGATGGGGTTCTTAGTGACCCCCCTCTTATTCCTCCCTGTGCTAACGAATAAAGCTGGCACATGAGGACGGACTGCAGTCGTTCTCTTAAGATATAGCCTCAAACTCCTTACTGGGCATAGTAGGAGATGGTCTGGGTCATCTGTTACAGAATGGACACTAGAAATCCGGAAGGAATCGAACCGAGGGTCCGATACTCCTGGATTCTGAGTCTTAGCAATAAACTCAGGGACGAATCCTAACGTTACCTCCCCCCATCCCCTTGAATGGGCTATGTCATACAAGAAACCATGAAGTTCGCTAACACGCTTGGCCGAAGCCAAAGCTAGTAGGAACACCGTCTTCCAAGTTAAGGGGCGATCTGAAACCTGGCGTAATGGTTCATTGGGAGGTCTCTTAAGAGACCTGACAACTCGAACCACGTTCCATGGAGGAGATCTCACTTCCGACTGAGGGCAGGTAAGTTCATAACTTCGTATGAGTAGGGAAAGTTCCAGCGAAGAAGAAATGTCCATTCCTTTTAGCCTGAAGGCTAGACTTAAGGCTGAGCAATAGCCTTTCACTGCCGAGACTGAAAGGCGCATTTCTTCCCGTAAATACACGAGGAACTCCGCTATTGTTGGAATCGTGGCATCAGGTGGAGAGATACCCCTTCCACGACACCAACCACAGAAGACTTTCCAATTTGCCTGGTAGACAGCTGCGGATGACTTTCGCAGATGTCCAGACATCCTGACCGCAACTTATTGCGAAAATCCTCTCTCAGCGAGGAGATGCTGGATAGTCTCCAGTCGTGAAGTCGTAGCGAAGCTATGGCTTTGTGGAAAATGTTGGCATGTGGTTGTCTGAGTAGATTGTGTCGTGGAGGAAGTTCTCTCGGTAGCTCTGTTAGGAGTTGCAGAAGGTCCGGAAACTGAAGAAGCCTGGGACCCGTCGAGGACCTCTTGGAGAGCGCCCTTCTTCAACAGGGTCTGGACTTCAGCCCGAAGGGCTTGCCCCCTTGCTGATCCCATGGCAAGGGAGCTCAACGACACTGGATTCGTCGTCAGGGGAGGTAGAGATGTTGTGAACGGGACGCGATATCCTGACTGATTACGGAAATCGTCCAGGAATCGGCCCCGAGTTGCTGCCACCTGTCTGCGCAACTTTGTAGGCATCCCCCCACCTGGTGTACATGCAGGGGAACTGCCAATCCTAGTGTTTGCGGCCTCGACTGCTCCTTCTAGGATTCTTTCCTCCCCTGGAGGACTTTTTGCCTTTCCAGTCCTTGACAGGAAAGGGCTTAAACATCACTGTCTTCGCTGCTACTGTCAGTTTCATGGTCTTGGTAGGACGGGACTGCTGGGTTGCTGGAGGTTTATAGGGCTTGGGACCTTCTGATGGAACCTCTCAGCCACCGCATCCCGACGTTTCAGGATGGTATTCGCCCACAAGTTCAAGACTTGGTGGGCCAGAAACTCGATCGTGCGAGTGCATGAGAGGAGGAACGTCTCAATAGCTTTCCTGGTACGTTCTTTGGAGAAGTCCTCAGAGCGTATCAGGATACCTAAGGTCTCTAACCAGATATCCAGCCAGGAAGTGGCTTGCATAGCACACTTTGCAACCTTCTCTTGGTTAAGGATCTCGGTTGCCGAGAACGAGACCTGCCGGTTGGAGTCTCTCTCAAGAGGGACTCCCCTGGTAAGCTCTTCCAATGAATGGTGGAGAGGAAGATCTCGACGTACCTCCTCTGCTGTACGCGAGGAGGTGGGAAAAACTTGTTTCCGGCACTGGAACGGTTGGAGGAGGCCAACTCAGAGAGCTGGACAGCGATCTTGTCCCTGGTACTCTTAACCCCCTGAGACCAGGGCAGAGCAGCACTGGCCTTAGAAGGTTTTTGAGTGTCAAATACGCAGTCCAAGACCGTGTCTTTGCCCTCCCGAGGGGGAATCTCTGGGTCAGCAAACCCATTGAGAGCCCTCATAAGAGTCAGGACCTGCCAAAATGCATGCTCTGACTCTTGTAGTTCTCCTCCGGATGTCAGACTTGCAGCGAAGTCTCCTGTCCCCAAAGGCTCTTCTTGGGGAGATTCGCGGACGTTCTCCGAGAGACTAGCTGGCTCCGTCTTAAGCTTTGACGAGGATTTTGGCACTGTCTTTGAGTCCTTCGACTCCTTCCTGGGAAGGATGTAGGACTCTAACATAGACTGAGGCAAGTTCTTCTCCGCCCCTACCCGGGAAGTCTTTTCAACGCGAGGTGGGGTTTCCCTCATTGGTGCAATGGGGGAATGTCTCACCTCACGTGACTCCCCTGAGGAAGGGAAATCCTCATCCGACAGTGAAGGAGGAAAAGTCTGGGGGGTGAAGGAACTTGCCTCGAAGGCTTACAAGGAGACAACTTAGCTCTTGGAGAAGTCACCGCGTCCGAAACTCCTCTTTTTCTCTTCAGAGGGGTAGAAACAGCCAAGGATCTGTGACCCAACTCAGAGAGAAAAGGCTTGAAAGCCTGTGTAACTGCTCTAATTAGCGCACCGAACCATGGCTGCTTACTAATAGCTGCGCTGTCAGACACTCCCTCTGGAGGGGTAGGGATTGACGGATCCCTGAGAGGGGTTTCCATAGGGGGGTTCGCCTGAAAAGAAAAAGGGTTCCTGGACCTTTCTGGATGCTTCCCTTCTGCCACAGGGCGCGCAGTTCTGCGCTAGCGGGGAGGGGAATGCGGCGATGGTTACCTTGCCGTGCGCTGTCCAGCAGTCTCGCGAGCAGGAAGGTATTGACGCTCGCACGGGGGCGAGTAACGGTGCTCGCGCGATGGAGAATACCTGGGTCGCGCGCGGGAAACTGATGGCGCGCGCGCGGGAAACTGATGGCGCGCGCGCGGGAAACTGATGGCGCGCGCGCGGGAAACTGATGGCGCGCGCGCACGGGAGACTGATGGCGCGCGCACGGGAGACTGATGGCACGCGCGCGGGAGACTGCTGATGCGCGTGCGTGCGCGCAGGAGAGTGATGGCGCGTAGGAGCTCACGCAGAGACTGTGGGTTCACAGGAGCTTGCGCAGGAGACTGATTGCGCGTGCGGGTGAATGTTCACGTGCGCATGCAGGATCAGATCGTTAGACACGCGGGCGTGCGGCCGAGAGTTCGCGCGTCCCAGATGTCGTAGGGCGCACGGGCGCGCAATTGGAGTCTGTGTGCGTGGCGCGCATCTTGCGGGCGCGCGTTAGTATGGTGGCACGCAACTGAAGGAGAAGGTGGATGCGGGCGGGCAGGGCGAGCGTGCGTATCCTCGCCCAGATCGGAAGATCGTGGGTGCGCAGGAGAGATGGCTGTCACACAGGAGAGCGCTTGCGCGTTGGCGAGCGCTGATGAAACGGAGAGCGCTGATGAAACGGAGAGCGCTGACGAGTAGGAGAGCGCTGGCGCGCAGGAGGTTGACGGTGTGCAGTGGCGCACTAGCGCGCAGGTGAGCGCTGGTGAGCTACCCCAGGCAAAGACTGGTCCGCAGGAGAACGTTGGAGCACATGCCCATCATGGCGTGTAGGGGAAGTATGTGCACGATGGCGTGTACGCCCTTGATGCCCTGAAACTGGGTTCGGTGCCTGACGAGCATGATAATCAGGTTTCGTGGGCGCATAAAGGGCATCAGCTCTCAGGAACAGCGACGGCAGGTCAGCAGGTCTGTCTGGTGGAAGGTCGACGTGTCATTTGAAAGGATGACCTTCCACCGAAGGGGATCGCGAATGATCCGCTGAGGGCACATCCTTGCGACGGATGTGCCCTCTGGGGGCCGTTGGATCAGCAAGCTGACCTTCTGCAGTCCTCCGAAGAGGAGTCTCAGTAAGGGAACCCCCCCGAGGGAGAGAAACATTGGCAGGAGAGACTGTTGGGCTTAGTTTCTCCCTCGTTGGTTGAGTAGGAATGGGAGAAACTAAGCCTTCAGCTACTGCATGATGTGAAGAGGCAGAGGAATTAGGAGATACCACATTGGATACCTCTGACACCATAACATTGACAGAGGATCAACCTCTGCCAAAGTCGGCGATTGCTTGACAGCGGTATCCAATTGGATGATGTCAAGTAGAGCTTCATTGGAGGGCGAACCCTCGAGCCCCAAGGAAGACCAAAGCTGAAATTGGTTAATGACACATCCTCCCCCGGGGGGAGAGGTGGAGCTGCCTCGCTAGGGGAGGCAACGCCATCTCTGGAACCCCAAGTTTGGAAACGAACCACGGTCTACGCTACCACTCGACGGTCTCTCGAAAGACCCCGATCGGGTGGGAGCTTCGGAGGAGGTTTGGGCAACGGAGGAAGAGTCCTATGGTTTTCTCCTTTCAAAGAAACATTCGAAGGAGAAAAATCCTGCCTGGACTTCTTCTTACGTCGCCGAGAAAACCTCTCCTACTGGGAGGTAGACCACTCCCTACAGTCACCACACTTATTATTACTATCACACCGTTGGCCTCTACAGTAAGGGCAAAGGGTGTGAGGGTCTGTCTCGACCGCCGACATGAATGTTCCGCAGGGGCGGTCGGGTAATCCAGGACAGGTGCGCATAATTGCAGAGGCCAACTTCAAACACAAACCTGTCAAAGAAAAAGCAAAAAAGCATTAATGGCTGCCAAGAGAAAGGCGAGGATGAGAGAGGACACGTCCGTCTACCATCCGAGCCGAGAGCAAAGTGAGCTCAAGCACAGGTGTGTGTAAGGAGGGGGAGGGTAGCAAGCTACCCTCCCCTACCCCCACTAACTAGCAGTGTGGGTAGTAAACCCTCGTTATATTTTAATGGCTCGTCATTTCAGCTACGCCAAAAGTAATACCCCTATTAAATAGCTTGGTTTGTATGTCAGTTAGGGAACAAATCCCAAATATGTATGTATGTATATATGTGTGTTTATATATATATATATATATATATATATATATATATATATATATATATATATATATACATCTATATATATATATATATATATATATATATATATATACATCTATATATATATATATATATATATATATATATACATCTATATATATATATATATATATATATATATATATATATATACATCTATATATATATATAATATATATATATATATATATATATATATATATAATTTATATAGATATATATGTATATATATATATATATATATATATATATATATATATATATATATATATATATATATATATATGATTTATATAGATATATATATATATATATATATGATTTATATAGATATATATATATATATATATATATATATATATATATATATATATACATCTATATATACACACATATATATATATATATATATATATATATATATATATATATATATATACTTTTTTGGGCTCAAGCCATGTCGTCCTGATGGAAGTTCCTTAAAGGCAGCTTCCTAGGGTATATTACAACTACGGCGATATTCCCAGAGAATTTACCTTAAGGTACCCAGAATTCTAACTCCTGGAGCGAGTATCCCTAAAAAAGATTTTAGGGATATCGTAAATATCAGTGGACGTATTCTTGACACGCCTCATAGCAATCTATACCCCGAATAGAGTTAACACTTCGTAGGGGTCAAATGGCAAGAAAACGAAAACGAGAAAGAAAAGGGGAGAGCCGTTCGTAAGGCCCTCTCTTCTCCCGTTTCGTAAGCGTGCCCTGCGCCGATTCTGGCGCCATCTGCATTCCTTTTTGCGTAGCTTCACAACTCGGTGTTTTTTCCTGTGTTTCTACCAAAATCTTGGATTTACTCTCATATTATGCTTTCTCCAACTTCTTCTGCTTCGGATAAGTTGAGTACTATTTCTTTTATGTATAAATGTAGGCTCTTGTTTAAAATTAAAGTATTTAAAAGAGTTATCTTTGATACAAGAGCTGTTGCCTGCTGGAGGCGTCATGGACGCTGTCGCTCGCTAGAATAGGATTTATTTGTTAGCAAGAGCGACGTTCCCAGCCCCCTGCGCTTTAATATTTAGCTGCTTAGCTTAATTAGGAATTCTGTTATGATGCGTTAGTAGTGCGCCTGGCGAAAGTTTTGCCTAGGCTGACCAACACTAGTCTTCGTAGCCTAGTTATTGGTCCTTGTACTTCCTGCATGATAATTAGTCTTCCAAGTGTGATTTTATTTTGCTTAAAGCGTTAGGCAACGTTATACATACAGCCCTTTTCGAGTAATTTCCAAGATAGTATTGGAGTGAGTTTCGGTGATTTAGGTAATCGATTCTCTTAGTGCCTAGGCTAGGTTGTCTTAGGTCTTGATAATATTATCTGTTTCCCCGTTTGCTCCCTTCTCTTCGGGGAAGGGGCAAACCCTTTCCCTCTGTTTAAGCCTTAGGCTTAACTCTAGTGGTTTGTTTGAATTAATTTTCAAATATAACTATGCTGGAGTAGTACTGTACCTTCCTGCTCCAACTGAATTGGTTCAGAGGGGGACAGTACAGCAGTGTATTAGTCTGAGTCCGTGTTGGTCTAGCGTGGGGCAGAGTCTCCCTTGCTGCCTGACACGGGCATAGGAGGTTTATCCTCCTTGATTCACCTTGGAAGGTTTCGGTAATTATGATCCCTTCGCTCGGTGACCCCTCAGACTTGTCCTCTTTGCTGTTCCGGGTTCGGGATATGTTCCCTTTCCGGAATAGCAATTCCTTCCTTGCCTTGGTTTTAGGGAGGCAGCCTGTAGTGCCGGCCTCCCTCCCTGGATCTCTCTGGCTGAGATGAGCTTTCTTAGTTTGGAATGATCCTTAACCAAGGCAAGGTTGGACAGGACCCTCTGTCCTTCCCTTCTAATTTTCCGTTTCCTTTGTGTCAGTCGTCTCACATCCGTACCTAGCATAGGTTGGGATGGGGAGCTGACGTGGTCCCCTGTCGGCCGGCAGAGAGTGCCGACCGGCAGAGGCCCTATCCTTTGAGTGCTGCCCGGTCCTTCCTTGGTCCCTCAACCGCTGCCGTCTGTAGTTTCAGTAAGCAGTGGTTAGGAAGCTTGACTTAGTGTCTCCCCTTCCTCTCGGCACTCTTTCGGGTGTCGGGCGCGGAGGTACATAGCCTCTTAGCCCGGCACCCATTCTGTTGTCTTCTCTTGTGTTGTCCTTGCCGTCTGCCGGCCTAGTGGCCGGCCGTCGGTAGGGGGGTGTTCGCTAGTTCTCTTGCTGTCGGTCGGCGGTGGTCTTATGCCTTTGCTGGCCGGTCTCCTTGCTCACCTGCCGGCCGCTTTGAGTGGCGGCCGGCAGCCGGGCGCTACCTGGGGTGGTTGCCAGCCGGCAGGGTTTACTCACCGCTGCCGGGCCGGCCTGCTACATCACTCAGTTGGCCGGCCACTAAGAGTGATGGCCGGCAGCTGGGTGCCAACCGGGTAGCTATGGACCGGCAACCACTACCGACCGGTTCAGGCATAGGAACTGGAGTTCTCCCCCGTCTGGGTGATCCTAAGTTGCATACTTGAGACCTACCTTTGGAAAAGGGGGTGGGGGTGCTGACCGGCAAGAGCCGACCGGCACACCACCCTCATGTACTGTATCAGTTCTTCCCTGTTTAGTGTCTTCTACCAGGGGAGAACATGATATAGTAGGTTACAACACTGTCTTTTCTAACTTACTTGTGTTGCCTTGTGCAATCACTTGGTGTTGCCTTACAGGGATGAAAAGAGAACTCTTTTCATCTTTAGCCAGAATGGTAAAATCTTACCTTAGGTGTGAGCTACACCTAATTTCCCTCGGGAAATATGATCTTTGGTTAGTCTAACAAAGACTAACCATTTGATTTTAATGGCTGGTGGGCTTCTACAGGTGATTGTGGGGGATTCACAAGTATGTGTCTTTTCCTTATTCTTTGTGGTCTTGCACGACCCGTTGTTGTTGGCCTTACAGATAAGAAAGTGAGTTCTTTCTTGTCTACTTTCCGGTATTTTAAAATCATTCTTTAGGGGGGGCTACACCTTCTTCCTTTGGAAATTTTCCATTGGTTAATCTGGCATAGATTAACTATACGATTTTATGATTTGGAAGGCTACAACAATTGGGTGTGCGGGAAATACAAGGATGTGTCTTTCCGTTTTGTTATGCTACTGTGCATATCCAGTGACACGTAGTTCACTTGATACTCATGGAAATTTCTTCTCTTTACAGGAGGACCATCCGTAGTGCGGATGTATTTCTGCAACGTCCGCAGTAGGGCTTCTGCGGACATGGTTCTGAAGGAGGCGTGTGGCATGCGCTGTCTCCACGGATGTTCTCCGGTATTGGGTTCCCCAGGTATGTTTCATATGCACTAACCTATCTATTGAGGTTTTTTCTTTTCGCTTCGCTCAAAATCCGTTTTCGTCTCCCCTACAACGGTGGATTCAAGGGATATAGCTAGGGAGAAGCTTCGTACATGGGTGAGGGGCTTTCAGAAGATTACCTCTGGACCTTATCTTCCATATGAGAAGATGAGGGCTTTCTTTTCCTAGGGCATCAACTGTTACAGTGATTCCCCAACCTCAAGAGGAGGTCCCCTTAATTCAGATCCCGTGGATGCTGAAGTCACGGTCGCCTTGCTTAGCATCCAGTTGGACGACAGGATGCCAGACGTGTCCGAACGTCTGGAGGAAGACCTTCTGGCAGAAGGCCAGGATGAAGTTCGAGCTCCGGACAAGGTAGCGGAAGAGGCCGAGAGAGGTCGGCTGCTCCGGTTCAGGTCCTTGAACCTGCTCCCTCAACATCATCTGCTCTCGCAGTAGAGCAGGCCCTCCCTCCATTGTTGGCTTGATCCAACAAAGGCAGAGGGAGAAGAATGGGAAGGCAGCTGCATTGTAACTGCAGGGGCACATCCGGACTGCTAGGTCCGGTGGAAGGAGGTACCAGCTTCAAAGGAAGAGACAGAGCCGAAGGAGGTCGTAGTGATAGACCATGCTAGGCTCATGCCTTGCTTTCTTCTTCGATGAAAGAGAGGGGCTTCATGAACTCAAAGGTAGCTGTATTTGAGTAAGAGGCTCCCTTCCTTTGTGTCCTCTCCTGCCACAGCCTTCCCCCTTTTTCGCTGAAAGGGTTTGCGGCGGTTTTGAAAACAGTCGAGGCTGGCAAGCCTTTCCCCTCCCTGGTGGAGTGTAAACCCTTGTTGCTGGCCTTTAGAAAGGAAGATTTAGTAAGCAAAACAAGGACTGGAAGGACGTCCATCTTACCTTCTCAGTCCAGATGTGGGAGGCGGATTTTGCCGGATGCCGGTTCGGCGAGATCCTCTCTAAGCTGTCTGGCTTTCTTTTGCGGAGAGAACTCTAGACAAAAGAAAGACTGGCTGCCTCTTTGTCTCTTCAGTCCACGTTTGAGACGATGACAAGTGATCCCAAGGTCCATGAAACGTTCATGGTTGTGATCAAGACTCATCTGGCCACTGTGACGAAGGATCTCTACAGCTCCGTCAGGGCGAAGAGAACCTGTAGGGAATTCGTGTTCGCCCGGGCTACGATGAGGCACGAGCCAAGGAAACTAATCTCCTCCAACAGTTGGGACAAAGACCTTTTCCCTAGTCAAAAAGGTTGATAGGGCCGCCACGGACGATAGAAATCTTCTCCAGGAGTGGGGCCTGTCTACCAAGAGAAATTCTTCCCCGGATGGGGTCCCCAACCTTGGAGGAAGACTAAAAGGATTAGGATACTTTCTCGGCCAGCTAAGTCAAGTAGACATCAGCAGCAACGGCATTTGCTGATGCCCTCAGTGCCCCAGATGGTGGCAAAAACCCCGACCACACTTCAGTGGGTTCCCCAATTCGTGTCGACACAGTCTCCGGCATTCAACCCATCGTTCGAAGGTCAGTCAACTGCCTGTCGAACAAGCCTAGAGGAGCAGCCAGAATTTCGTCTAGGCGCCCCTCAAGGAGAAGGGGTTTCATGGGTGGTCGAGGTCAGAGAGGCAAGACCTCAGGACAACAATCCGAGCGAGATGATATTGGTAGAAGGGAGTCTCCAACGCTTTTGGGATCGGTGGACCTTCGATCCCTGGGTCCACAGCCTACTCAAGAAGGGACTGGGCTGGAGCTGGTACAGCACTCCATCCCCATACCCTTGGCGTTTTTCCGATACTCCACCCCCGTTCTGGAGGAGTTCATTCATGAACTGTTAGAGGAAAAGTGATCCGAAGGGTAAAGTCCATCTAATTCCAAGGGAGGCTGTTTTGTGTTCCCAAGAAAGACTCGGAAAACTCGGAGTCATTCTGGACTTGTCGCCACTTAACAGGTTCATAGCGAACTACAGGTTCAAGATGCTAACAATACAACACATAAGGACCTTACTGCCCAAGAGGGCATTTACCGCCTCCATAGTTTTGTCAGACGCCTATCGGCACGTTCCAATCTATTGTCGATTCCCCTCCTACCTAAGGTTAAGGCTACAACGAAGACTATACGTCTTCAAAGCCATGCCTCTCGGGCTTAAATAGCCCCAAGGATTTTCACGATGCTTGCGAACGTAGTTCTCAGTCAATTACGCCTAAAGGGAATTCAGGTAGTAACCTACCTGGATTTTTGGCTGGTGTGGGCAGCACCCAGGACAGAATGCTTGCAAGCTTCCCTGTATGTGATCCATTTCCTAGATTATCTAGGCTTCAAGATCAACAGGAAAAGTCTCAACTTCCTCCATCTCTAAGTTCCGGTGGGTGTGAATCCACTGGGACCTAATGTCACACCGTTTTCTCCGTCATGGCGGAGAAAAGAAAGGAGATAGCTGGTTCTGTCAAGAGACTTCTAGATTCCGTATGGATATCAGATGCGAACTGGAGAGTGTACTGGGGTCTCTCCAGTTTACTTCGGTGACAGACCCGGTGCTAAGAGCACAGCTAAAGGATGCAACCAGAGATTGGAGTAGTTATGCATCAGATGCGCGAAGAGATCTGAGAAGACCAGTTCCGCTTCGTCGAAATACTCTTCTCAGGCCTTGGTCCCAAGCCAGACTCCTTAGGAAGTCGGTTCTTCTTCATCCTCCTCCCCCGTCGGTGACGAGTCACTCAGACGCCTCGAAGGAGGGATGGGGAGTTCACTCTCATCAGAAAAAGGCCCAAGGGTCTTGGTCCAGTCTATTCAAGACCTCTCACAGTCATTTTCGAGAGACTATGACAGTCCTTCTTTCCTTAAAGAAAGTCTCCCCGCATCGCTCGATCCACATTAGGTTGGTGCTGGACAGCGGGGGAGTTGTGAGATGCTTGAATCGACAAGGATCAAGGTCGCCACCTCTCAACCAGGGATGTTGGCCATCTTCCGATTTGGGGGAAGAAGAAATGGTACCTGTCAGCAGTTCACCTTTAAGGAGTCCGCAATGTGACAGCGGACGCTCTATCCAGGTTCACACCGATAGAGTCGGAATGGTCCCTAGACGCAGGACCATTCTCCTTCATTCTGAGTCAAGTCCCAGAACTGCGGCTAGACCTCTTTGCGACGAAAGACAACAAGAAGTTGCCCCTGTATGTGTCCCCGTACGAGGACCCCTTGGCGGAAGCAGTGGACGCGATGTCCCTCGACTGGAACAGATGGTTCAGGATTTATCTGTTCCCTCCTTACAACCTTCTGTTGAGGGTCCTCAACAAACTGAGATCATTTAAGGGAGTAGCGGCAGTAGTGGCCCACAAATGACCGAACAGTGTGGGGTTCCCTCTGGCATTGGAACTACGATTGGAGTTTCGACCGCTACCAGATCCAGTTCTGACCCAGTGAGTCCAGAAGTCAATTGTCTGCGCTTCATCACAGAAAACCCGGACCCAGCAGCTCATGATTTCTTTCCTTAACAGGTGAGAAAGTGTTTCGGGATTTCGAAAGCCAGCATGGACTTCCTAGAGGATTATAAGTGCAAACCTTTTATAAGGCAATATGAGTCATCTTGGAGAGAATGGGTAGCCCTTGTCAGACGAAGATTCCGCAGGAGATCACGACGGACTTCTGCTTGTCTTTCTTCATCCATCTCCATGGTTATGGATCGGTAACTAACACGATTTTATCATGTAGGCCTGCTTTGACAAGACCCATTCTATATGCCTTCCAGGTCGACCTCGCTAACGAGATCTTTTATAAAAGTTCCAAAAGCCTGCGCTAGGCTCAGACCTTTGGCACCTCCAAAGCCCAATTCATGGTCTTTAGAAAAGTTCATGTTGCTTCACTGTTGAACAATAAGGAGTGTGCGTTAAAGGATTTGACCCATAAGTTATCCTCCTTTTTGCACTCGCGTCCGGGGCCAGGGTTAGTGAGATCTTACCCCTCTCGAGAGAGGAAGGTCGTGTTCAGTTCCTGGATGGGTGAACTGAACCTATTTCCGGATCCTACGTTTCTCACCAAGAACGAGTTACCCACCATCAGGTGGGGTCCCTGAAGAATCTGCCCTCTGAAAGAAGATGCATCTCTATGTCCAGTAGAATGCCTAAAGGTCTATCTTCGTAGAACTTCAGACTTCAAGGATGGCCATCTGGCCAGGGGAGAAACGTCAGGCTCAAAATTTATTACTGAAATAACTCAGGGCGAAAATCACATATCTTATTCGCAGAGCGGATCCTGACTGTTCACCCACAGGTCACGATCCGAGGAAAGTTGCTTCATCCTTAAACTTCTTTAGTTGTAGGGATTTTGGACATCTTCGTTCGTACACTGGCTGGAAGTCTTCCAGAGTGTTCTTTCGTCACTATGCGAAGCAAGTGCAGCAACTAAGAGGTTCTGTGGTGGCAGTGGGTTGCGTCGTTAACCCTGCTGTTTAACTCTGCGAGGAACAGTAGCTTAATTGGGACAATTAATTCCAGGGTGAGTATGTAGTCACATGTTGTACTACAAACTATGTGTGGGTACTGGGTGACCCACGTTGACTGTTCCACTTTCAAAGGTGAACCCAGCATAAGTGCAAACATGCGTGCCGAGCGTTTCTAACGCTAATGTGACTGACTAGTAAGACAGACTTTTGACTTTAATACTTTGGTATCTTAAAAGTGGCTCCAATGTTTTTTCTTTCAGACAAACAAGTTGCTGTTTACTATCATACTTATGCTTAAAGTTTTAGTTATCCTCCTCTTATATATAGATATATATATATATATATATATGAGTGTGGTTAACCTGTTTGTTTATTGTCTGTCAATAAACTGGTTCTTGAGAACCTTGCGTCTCCTTCACCTGTGAGCATTCATTCTATGTATATTTACCCGGGGATAATTCTAATAGAATGTTCCCTTATGCAAGCTAATATTGCATTGGTTTATGCTTCCCCTTAGCTGGAGGACTCCATCCCATAAAGGGATGGTGGCGGATTTACGAGTTTCCTCCTAAGCGGATATGAACCTTTGTCCAATACGTGTTTTGAGCGGAGGACGGGTCGATATTTCATATTGACACAGTGATTCTTTTCGAACTTCGCTTTACCCAGTATGGGGTGAGACCACTATACTCGCTTGCCTGGG
>NC_090727.1:123580855-123585855 GCF_036898095.1 Palaemon carinicauda | reverse complement strand
GCGATGCCCCGGATGTTGTGAGGCTTCACGGACCTGGGGGAGGCTTCCTCCTTCATCAGGTACGCCTTTTGAATCGTCTCCCGGAGCAAGAAGATCGTATTCTTCGAGACTGCGTTCTTCACTCTGCCCGTCATCAAGAACAGTCTCCTGATAGCTGGTCGGAGGGCGGAGGTACTCGAGAGATATTTCTGCACCGCCCTCACTGGGCAATCTGTCCTGGGAATAGCACGGATGAACAACTCTTTGAAGCGGGGTTATCTACTGCCAGGTTCTGCCTCTTCGCAACAAAGGAGGGAACAAATTTGAAGAATAACTCCTTCCACCTGTGAGAGAGGGAGACTTCAGCTAAGAGCCCGTGGAGTTCGCCCACCCTCTTGGCTGAGGCCAGGCTGAGGAGGAACACCCTCTTTAGGGTCAATTCCTTGTCAGTAATTTTTCTCAAAGGTTTGAATCCTGGATTCTTCAAGGAGTCGGGGAATTTTGGTACTGTTCAGGGAGGGTGCATTGAGGGGCAGGACTGCTTGAAACCTTTTATCAGCATCGAGAGGCGTTTGGAGGCTCTCAGGTTCAAGCCCTTGAGAAGGAATACCTGGCCCAGGGCTGCTCGGAATCCCTTTACTGCTGGTACTGACACGTACCAGTCAAATCGAAGGTGTACTAGGAATTCTGCCATGACCAGGATTGAAGCCTTGAGGGACTGAACGCCCTCTTTGTCGCACCGTTTGCCTAAGGTTGTCCATGTCGCCTGGTAAATGGCTCTCGAGGATTGCCTTAGATTCGAGGTCATCTGTGCGGCTGCCCTCTTCTCAACGAACTCAGTATAATCTCCACGCGTGAAGGGAGAGGTTTTGGAGGCCTTCGTGGAACTTCTGGAAGTAAGGTGGCCTTAGTAGGTCTCGTCGTAGAAGCAGGGGCCACAGGGGTTCCGTTGCCAAGGACCTCAGGTCCGTGAACTACTCCTTTATGGGCCACCATGGGGCTATCAGGATCATCTTTGTGTGCTTTGCCCCTGAAGCCGGTTCAAGGTCTGTCGCAGAAGGGTAAATGGGGGGGAAGGCCTACTCGTCAAGGACATCCCACAGATGTTGGAATGGATCTTCCAGAGATGCTGCTGGGTCCGGCACTGGGGAACAAAAGACTGGCAGCTCCACGTTCAGTTTTGTTGCGAATAAGTCCAGGCACTTCTCTAACAACAACCTTGCTACTACCAGATGACGTGACCATTCCCCGGTAACACTTGTCCCTTCCTGCTGGAGCCATCTGCGACTACGTTCCTTTTTCCCGGGATGTACCTGGCCATCAGAGAAATGGCATTGACTTCGGCATAGGATAAGATTTTTACCGCCAGGATGTGGATCCGGCGGGGACACAAGCCGCCCTATTTCTGGACCTGTGCGATGATGGTGGCATTGTCACTCATCAGGGCCATCCTTCTCCCCACTAATGATCTTCCCAAGACACTGAGAGCCTTCTGTCCTGCCAAAAGCTCAAGTTCGTTTATTTGGGGGGTCTGCTCTTCAAGGACCAACGGCCTTCGGCCATTCTGTCAGGCAGGTTGGCTCCCAATACTTCCCCGGATGCGTCCGTGAACAGAAGTAATTCCGGAGGAGGATCCAGTAGTGAAACCCCCGCTCAGGTGTTCCATGGATCCAACCACCCTGCTTGACTGGGATAGGGGAAGCTTTGATGATGGACACTGGATTGCTAGGCCCTGTATCTCTTTCAGGTCGCACTGGGCTGGTCGTAGCATCAACCTTCCCTTTGGCACGAGCTTCTCCAGGAACACCAGGTGGCCTACCAATCTCTGCCACTCTTGTAACGACGCCGATTTCTGCCTGATGAAAGGCTTCGCCATGCTTTCCAGATTCCCGATCCTCTCCTTCATCAGGAAGGCTCGGGCTTGTACAGAACATATTTCCATGCCCAGGTACACTGTCCTCGTCGATAGAGAGGGTTTTGATTTCACCAAGTTGAACGCCACCCCCAGTTCCGTGCAGATGAACACTAACTCGTCCCTTTGCTCTGATAACTGCTCCCTGGACTCCGGGAGGAGTAACCAGTCGTCGATATATCTCAGCAGTCTTATCCCTCTCTTGGGGGCCCACTGGGAAATCAGGAATAAGATTCTTGTGAAGACCTGAGGCAGGGTCGACAAGCCAAAGCAGAGAGTGAGGAACTGGAAGATTTCTTCTCCCCACTTGAACCTGAGGAACTTCCTGCTGGATGGGTGCACTGGGATCTGGAAATATGCCTCTTTGAGGTCTAGGGACAGCAAGATGTCCCCTTCCTTTATAGCTGGTAGGACAGTTCTGGCCGTTTCCATCTTGAACGTGCTCTTGGCTACAAAAAGGTTGAAGGCCGAAAGACGCCATCTACCTGACGCCTTCTTCACCAGAAAAAGACGGCTGAAGAAGCCCGGTTAGTCAGGGGGCCCCGCCTGAATGGCCCTTTTTAATAGGCTTTCCAACGTGTTTCTAACTTGGGGTGTAGGGAGGAGATTTTGAGTCCCGATATCAAAGGAGTGGGGCCCTTATAGGGGATATGGAAAACTTCCCTCGACTTGAATCTTCCACTGATCTGCCCCTTCCTTTGCCCAATTTCTCCACCTTGAATTGAGGCACCCCCCTACCCCTGGAGTGCACTGGGGAGAGGAACCTAGTCCACTTCTTCCGTTTAGAGAAGCAGCCGCTAAGGGCCCTTCGGTTGGTTGGGGCTCTGAGTTTACTGTCACCCGAGGCTGGTCTCTGTTCTCCTCAGGGAAGCTGCGTCGGAGGCCAAACGTGAAGAGGAAGAAGCTTGGACCAAAGGCATTGGAGGGTGCCCACCTCACTGGGCCCTGCTATGTTCACGAGGCCTGTATAGGGGAAGTGACGACAAAGCTGACAAAGATGTGGAAGCCCTGTGGAGCATCACGTCGTGACTCTCTTTCCTCCGTTTCTCTAGTGCCTCTTCCACCATCTCCTCCATTTCCCCAGTCCCTCTTCCACCATATTCTCCAGGAAGAGAAATAGAGCCTCTCTGACGTTGGGGGTGTCACTAAGAGGCCTCAGCTCACTGTCCAGGAATTGCTTTGGCAACCTATAGAGGATGACATTCCCTCCTGCGTAGGAACCTGTTCGATGCCACAATGTAAGACTGGCCCTCCAAAAACTGTTCTCTCCCCGTGCAGCCCATCACATTATTTTCCAAGGTGAAGGAAACTAGTGCCGTGGCCCAGAAGTCCAACCCCAAAGCCTCATCCCCAGCGGCAACTTCCATGGCCGTCACCTCCTGAACCGTAAAATCCACAGCCACCCCTGCCAGTCTATCCTTTATGGAGCCAAGGAGCTAGGGATGCCAAGTTCCTTTCCGAAGGGTGATGTCCCTGGGAGGTCCCCTCAGGAGTGTAGAGGCGCCTGTGCTTCACCAACGGAAAGCTTAAAAGCTTCGGTGTGACGGGGGGCCTGTTCGGCCCTTTCGGCTCCATGGTGGCGGCAGTGATTCTCCTAAGCCGGTGTCCGGCAAGAGAGGAAGGACCAGGGAAGGCCTTGCCTCCCTAGGGTCTCCAAACCGGCATTCCAGACCAGTGTCGTGGGGTCGAACCCAACAGCCTCTGGAAGGACGACACTTCCTCTACCACCTTGTCCTCCTGGTGGTCTCGAGACCCCATCTCTGAGAATCCCTCACTGGCTACGTAAGCCCCACTTAAGGCACCCTACTATGAGTCTGGGGATATTGCATCCCGGAGGTCTGATCTCCCTTCCGAGGGAGTTCTGTGGCGGCCCCCTTCTCATCGGCTCCTCTTTGGCGCTGGGGCAAGGTCCAGAGTCGTAGGACTGAGTCCTGGAAGGGTGGTAGCCCTTCACGGGATCATCCGCTCTCCCCGATGCTCTGCACCCGGGGGAGGGTATATGGTGCTGTCCAACGGGTAAAGATCCTCCTGAGAGGTCGGGAGAACTGGGTCTGAGGTTCCCCTCCCCAGGAAAAAGATACCTGAAAAGGCCTCTTGCTCCCACAAGGTCAGATTGGCTGCTGAGCGGAGGATAATGCTGCCACCTTGAGAGCGCAGGGCGTCTCCTCTACCCGCGGAGGGCACAGGAGCCGGTCACAAGCCATAAGGCCGGACCAGGTAGAGGGTTGGCAGTTCTGAAGACCTATAGGGTCTGATTGCCCTCGCGACGCAATCGGTGGAAGAGCAGACTGGGCCATGTGGCTACCACAAGGAGCATCTGAGCAGGAATAAGGGTCATCTGCTGAACAAGCCACAGTTGGACATTATTGCCTGTAATGTTCCACAACCTTCTCTGTGGACCTCCCGGCGAAAGGAAGGTCAGGAAGATGGTTCTGCTGTCTCTCTTTTAGGAACAGTGACTCCTGGGGCGGGGGGGTGGGGGGGTTGGGGGGGCAAACAAGAGAACCTCTCTCTGACCCAAGAGGAACTTCCTCCACTACTGTGGATAACACAGGAGACAGAGAGTGACATGCAGCATTCGGCACGGACGAACAGGATGACGAAGGATGAGAACTACTGCCCTTTCTCAAGGGTGACTTTTCCTTCTTGACCTCCTTGTTCTGTGGCCATCTTGTCCCAATGGGCATCGCTCGAGCCCACACACTAATCACACGTCGTTCCTGGAGCGCACATGGCCCTGAAACGAGGTACATAACACGTGGGGATCGACCTCCATGTGGGACAAAAAAGCTGCACACAGCTTTCCACTAACACCTGGGCAATGATGTTGCACTCGCACAGATTTCATAATGGAGATCGAGGACCAGAAGATCCACAGGAGAAACACGCACTAAACACAGGAAAACTCTGACGAACACAAGTGAGACATTTTGAGCGTGAGCACGATCAGAGTAAGAATGGTTATAGCAACCTGGAAGGTCGACTGTAGCATCCATCTAGGGCAAGCTGGGAAAAACAAGAGATCAGGGTCGTGCAGGTGAGAAGGGGGGTTTAGGAAGTATGGCCGAAGGGGGGTGGGGTGTGGGGGGGTAATCTCCTATTATAGGGA
>NC_090727.1:123558355-123575855 GCF_036898095.1 Palaemon carinicauda | reverse complement strand
AGCAGCAGGGGATTCAGCATTATGAAGCTTCATCTGTGGTGGATAATGTGGGAGGGTGGGCTGTGACACCCTAGCAGTACCAGCTGAACTCAGTTGAGTTCCTTGTTACGCTGGGAGGAACGTAGAGAGTAGAGGTCCCCTTTTTGTTTTTGTTTCTTTGTTGATGTCGGCTACCCCCCAAAACTGGGGGAAGTGCCTTGGTATATGTATGTATGTATAATATATATAATATATATATATATATATATATATATATATATATATATATATATATATTATAACATATATACATAATACATATATAATATATATATATATATATATATATATATATATATATATATATATATAATATATATATAATATATATATATATATATATATATATATATATATATATATATATATATATAATATATTTATATATAATATATATAATATATATATAATATATTTGTAATATATTTATATATATAATATGTTATTTTCATTAGTAAAATAAATTTTTGAATATACTTACCCGATGATCATGTAGCTGTCAACTCTGTTGCCCGACAGAAATCTACGGTCGGGATACGCCAGCGATCGCTATACAGGTGGGGGTGTACACAACAGCGCCATCTGTGAGCAGGTACTCAAGTACTTCTTGTCAACAAGAACTCAATTTTCTCCTCGGTCCACTGGTTCTCTATGGGGAGGAAGGGTGGGTCCTTAAATTCATGATCATCGGGTAAGTATATTCAAAAATTTATTTTACTAATGAAAATAACATTTTTCAATATTAATCTTACCCGATGATCATGTAGCTGATTCACACCCAGGGTGGTGGGTGGAGACCAGCATACATGTTAACAAAGAAGCTAAGTATCCCGTATTTCATTTTATTAGTTATTCAAAAATAACATAAAATAAATAAGTACCTGGTAAGGAAGACGACTTGAACCATTACTCTGCCTTTATTAAGTACGTCTTCCTTACTGAGCGTAGCGGTCCTCTTAGGATGCTGAACGACTCTTAGGTGCTGAAATATAAAGGGCTGCAACCCATACTAAAGGACCTCATCACAACCTTTAACCTCGGCGCTTCTCAAGAAAGAATTGACCACCCGCCAAATCAACAAGGATGCGGAAGGCTTCTTAGCCGACCGTACAACCCATAAAAAGTATTCAAGAGAAAGGTTAAAAAGGTTATGGGATTATGGGAATGTAGTGGCTGAGCCCCCGCCTACTACTGCATTCGTTGCTACGAATGGTCCCAGGGTGTAGCAGTTCTCGTAAAGAGACTGGACATCTTTGAGATAGAATGATGCGAACACTGACTTGCTTCTCCAATAGGTTGCATCCATAACACTCTGCAGAGAACGGTTCTGTTTGAAGGCCACTGAAGTAGCCACAGCTCTCACTTCATGTGTCCTTACCTTCAGCAAAGCAAGGTCTTCTTCCTTCAGATAAGAATGTGCTTCCCTAATCAGAAGCCTGATTTAGTAAGAAACTGAGTTCTTAGACATTGGAAGAGAAGGCTTCTTGATAGCACACCATAAGGCTTCTGATTGTCCTCGTAAAGGTTATGACCTTTTTAGATAGTACCTAAGAGCTCTAACTGGGCAAAGTACTCTCTCTAGTTCGTTCCCCACCAAGTTGGACAGGCTTGGGATCTCGAACGACTTAGGCCAAGGACGTGAAGGAAGCTCGTTTTAGCAAAAAACCGAGCTGCAAGGAACATGTAGCCGTTTCAGATGTGAAAACTATGTTCCTGCTGAAGGCGTGGATCTCACTTACTCTTTTAGCTGTTGCCAAGCACACGAGGAAAAGAGTTTTTAATGTGAGGTCCTTAAAAGAGGCTGATTGGAGAGGTTCAAATCTTGATGACATAAGGAACCTTAGGACCACGTCTAGATTCCAGCCTGGAGTGGACAACCGACGTTCCTTTGAGGTCTCAAAAGACCTAAGGAGGTCCTGTAGATCTTTGTTGGTGGAAAGATCCAAGCCTCTGTGGCGGAAAACCGCTGCCAACATACTTCTGTAACCCTTGATCGTAGGAGCTGAAAGGGATCTTACGTTCCTTAGATGTAACAGGAAGTCAGCAATCTGGGTTACAGTGGTACTGGTTGAGGAAACTGCATTGGCCTTGTACCAGCTTCGGAAGACTTCCCATTTAGACTGATAGACTCTGAGAGTGGATGTCCTCCTTGCTCTAGCAATCGCTCTGGCTGCCTCCTTCGAAAAGCCTCTAGCTCTTGAGAGTCTTTCGATAGTCTGAAGGCAGTCAGACGAAGAGCGTGGAGGTTAGGGTGTACCTTCTTTACGTGAGGTTGACGTAGAAGGTCCACTCCTAGAGGAAGAGTCCTGGGAATGTCGACCAGCCATTGCAGTACCTCTATGAACCATTCTCTCGCGGGCCAGAGGGGAGCAACCAACGTCAGCCGTGTCCCTTTGCGAGAGGCGAACTTCTGAAGTACCCTGTTGACAATTTTGAACGGCGGGAATGCATACAGGTCGAGATGGGACCAATCCAGCAGAAAAGCATCCACGTGAACTGCTGCTGGGTCTGGAATCGGAGAACAATACAACGGGAGCCTCTAGGTTATCGAGGTAGCGAACAGATCTATGGTTGGCTGACCCCACAGGGCCCAAAGTCTGCTGCAAACATTCTTGTGAAGGGTCCACTCTGTGGGGATGACCTGACCCTTCCGGCTGAGGCGATCTGCCATGACATTCATATCGCCCTGAATGAACCTCGTTACCAGCGTGAGCTTTCGATCTTTTGACCAGATGGGGAGGTCCCTTGCGATCTAGAACAACTTCCTCGAATGAGTCCCTCCCTGCTTGGAGATGTAAGCCAAGGCTGTGGTGTTGTCGGAGACCACCTCCACCACCTTGTTAAGCTGGAGGGAATTGAAGTTTATCAAGGCCAGATGAACCGCCAACAGCTCCTTGCAATTGATGTGAAGTGTCCTTGCTCCTGATTCCATGTTCCCGAGCATTCCTGTCCGTCCAAAGTCGCACCCCAGCCCGTGTCTGATGCGTCCGAGAAGAGACGGCGGTCGGGTTTCTGAACAGCCAAAGGTAGACCTTCCTTGAGAAGAAAGCTGTTCTTTCACCACGTTAAAGTGGACCTCATCTCTTCGGAAACAGGAACTGAGACCGTCTCTAGCGTCATGTCCTTTATCCAGTGAGCAGCTAGATAAAACTGAAGGAGGGGGAGGTGGAGTCTCCCTAACTCGATGAACAGGGCCAGCGATGAAAGTGTCCCTGTTAGACTCATCCACTACCTGACTGAGCATCGGTTCCTTCTCAGCATGCTCTGGATGCATTCTAGGGCTTGGTAGATCCTTGGGGCCGACGGAAAAGCCCGAAAAGCCCGAAAAGCTTGACTCTGAATCTCCATACCCAGGTAGACAATGGTCTGGGATGGGACGAGCTGGGACTCCTCTAAATTGACCAGGAGGCCCAGTTCCTTGGTCAGATCCATAGTCCATCTGAGATTCTCCAGACAGCGACGACTTGTGGGAGCTCTTAAAAGCCAGTTGTCTGACGGAGCCGGACACAAGATCATGGTACTGCTGCACAGTCTGTGAACTGTCAACCATGGGGAAGCGAGGAAGTACAGCGACAACCCGAAACTGTCTAGACTGTCTGGGTAGTACAGACAACTCCTTATCGGGTTGCTGAGGTTGTCGCACTGCGTCACAACAAGTCACCTCTGCTGGTTGTTGAACGTCTTCCCAGTGACACACTGACTCCGTAAACAAAAATCCTCTAACAAGGACTAAGCTTGGACTGCATGTCTTGCAACAAAGCTCAAGGTCTATGGGAGCAGGTGTGGCAACAGACGGGGTTAGCGACTGAAGCGGAACCATTACCCTCCCTGGAAGCAAGTTATGCTTAAATAAAAGTCCATAGGAGGCTAAGCAGCTTAAGGCTCCTCTCCAAATGACAGAGTCCTCAAGGGAATATCAGAAGGAGGGAGAATAGCACTTTCTCATCTACAGGAACCATATCCGAGAAAAGCTAAGTTCTCTCAGTGAGGGTTTCACTGGTGCAAAAGCAGCAGACCAGAAGGCAACGTTATGAAACTGCTTGACAGTCTTGTGAGTTGGCAACAACCAAAGATGTGTGATTGAGGAGCATGCGGTAAGGTATGCAGAGCATGCTGTAAGGTATGCAGAGCATGCTGTACGGTATGCAAAGCATGCTGTATGCAGAGCATGCTGTAAGGTATGCAGAGCATGCTGTAAGGTATGCAGAGCATGCTGTAAGGTATGCAGAGCATGCTGTGAGGTATGCAGAGCATGCATGGCATGCGGCTTATGCTGCATGGGATGAGGCTCATGCTGCATGGGATGAGGCTCATGCTGCATGGTATGAGGCTCATGCTGCATGGGATGAGGCTCATGCTGCATGGGATGAGGCTCATGCCGCATGGGTTGAGGAGGATGCCGCATAGCATGAGGCTCCTGCCTCATGGGTTGAGGAGGTTGCCGCATAGCATGAGGCTCATGCCTCATGGGTTGAGGAGGATGCCGCATAGCATGAGGCTCCTGCCTCATGGGTTGAGGAGGTTGCCGCATAGCATGAGGCTCATATAGCGTGAGGCTCCTGCCTCATGGGTTGAGGAGGTTGCCGCATAGCATGAGGCTCATGCCTCATGGGTTGAGGAGGATGCCGCATAGCATGAGGCTCCTGCCTCATGGGTTGAGGAGGTTGCCGCATAGTGCTGGAACCCGGCAACTCCCGATGCGGCAGCTCACGCATGAAAGCAGGAGGCGCAGCAAGAACATGCGTCTGGCAGGGTGGACTGCGCATCGGAGGTGGAGCTCTCACAGGTGGAGGGTGGGAGCAGGCAGCCGCAGTATCTGCTGAGCGCACAACCTCGACGGGTTGTAGGTTAACAGGCTGCATTGTCAACCTTCCAGCATGATACTCCTGTATGAAGGAGCAAGCTGAGACTGTATAGTCTGCAGCATGGACCACTAGGGTCTATGAAAGACAACAACAAACGGAGCTACTGTCCGTTGTGACTGAGGGTCTAAAACAGCTGGTGCGGCAACAGACGGAGTTACTGCCTGTTGCGGTACCACCTTGCCTCTCTGGGAGGTGTGCAGTTGTCGTACTGCAGCAAGTCCGAACTGACCCAGTGGCTACACCTAGGCCGTTGGACTTGCGCGGAAGGGACCGACTTGCACTTAAAAGCTGCAAGATTTGGTCCATGGTTTCTGCGAGAAACCTCTTCCGCAGACGAGGAATAAATGGGCTCTCTCGTCTTTGTGTGGGTGGGGTGATCACGTCGGCAACGTGTGTAGATACACCCGAAACCACGGAGGGAAACGTCTGTTCGTCGATCAAGGCCTGATGAACCCATAAGTCCTTCGACATTACTTCTCCCCCTGGGCTTGGGAGCTTGTAAGAGGTCCCAGACTAGGCGAACAACTGGCACGAACAGACGAACCCTCGAACGCAACACTGTAACACTTTGCGCTTATCACTTTATCACTTTTGATTTTCTGTTTGCACTTATTTCACTGAACTCGAAACTTTAAGTGGTTTGTACCTGAAACACGCAATCCTATCCTTCATTAAAAGGTAGTAATTGCGAAAACAGAATTACAATGTAACAGAAAAACATAATGAAAGATAAAGAATTCAGTGGCTGGAAAAGAGACTAAACACTAGATCAAATAAACTACGTTTAAAATCTCTCACCGCATAAAGCCTGGCAACAAGAATAAAACTCTAGAAACGTTTTACCTTCTTCCCCTATAGAGACTAGGGAGAAGAGCAAAAAAACGATAACAACGTTACCCGCTTGAACGAAACGTTTATTCTCCTCTCACTCCCTCCGTCTCTATCTCTCTCTCTCTCTCTTGACTTAGAACCTGAGAGATGAGCCCAATTATATATATCGTTAAAACATATTATTTGTTAAAGGAAAAAAACTGAAAGGTTTCCCAAATAAAAAGTTCCTTTATTAGAATTAAAACCATTTAAGCTAAGAAAGAATGAACAAAACGCTAGAATCGGTTTACTCTTACTGCAACGTGAAACCGTGAATACTCTCTCTCTATCGTAACGATAGAGCGCAAGTTGAACGTTCTGAACGTCAACAACTGCGGAGACAAAACAAAACGTTAGTTCAACTTTGAAAACAGTACGAGACTATCAAAGAAATTCTTTCAAAAACATTAACTTCGGTTCCAAGTAATGACCGCCTACTATTAGGAAAGGTCGCATATAAACAAACATAAAAATTAATTTTTATAAGTTTATAATAAATGGAAGTTAATCGAAGAGGCCTATAAAAGGCGGAGAGATATAAAATAAATCTATAACTTTGTTAAGCAAAATTAAGAAAGAGAGTCTATACTCTCTTCGACACCAACACTTCCGTCTAAGGGAAGGGTCGGCCATTTAAAAGTGAAAGAGAGTTCATACTCTCTTCGTCACCATAATTAAATCAAATTAATTCCAAAAGCTTGCTAAGCTAATGATAAAGCTTCCTGAATAGCGAAGGCTAAACTCTAGAGCAAATACATCACCGAATCGTGAACAATAACTCCAGAATCAACAGCGTATCCAAGTAGGTCTAGCCGGTGGCACGACAGAGGAAAAATTGAGTTCTTGTTGACAAGAAGTACTTGAGTACCTGCTCACAGATGGCGCTGTTGTGTACACCCCCACCTGTATAGCGATCGCTGGCGTATCCCGACCGTAGATTTCTGTCGGGCAACAGAGTTGACAGCTACATGATCATCGGGTAAGATTAATATTGAAATATATATATATATATATATATATATATATATATATATATATAATATATTTGTAATATATTTATATATATAATATATATATATATATATATATATATATATATATATATGTATATATATAATATATATATATATATATATATATATATATATATATATATATTATATATATATATATATATATATATATACAATACATATATATATATAATATATATATATATATATATATATATATATATATATATATATATATATATATGTATATATACATATATATATATATTACACTATATAAATCCATATCATGCAACCGAACCCTTGATGTTGGGATAACAGTGGAGAAGAAAATTATATATAATTCCACATTTTATATCTCTGGCTTTCTCCTATCCTCTAATTCTTAAAGGATACGGGACTATCTCTCTCTCTCTCTCTCTCTCTCTCTCTCTCTCTCTCTCTCTCTCTCAGATAATGGACAATAAGTTTGCCCTTCGCCTTCTTTGCGATAAAATGATAAGTTTTTCTTAGTATTCACAAGTTAACGGCAGACCCGGCTAGAGAGAGAGAGAGAGAGAGAGAGAGAGAGAGAGAGAGAGAGAGAGAGAGAGAGAGAGAGAGAGAGAGAGAGGACACAGTAGACTACTGTACTTCATTATGACTAATGAAATATAGTCAGAGTTTTTTAATTTTTTTTTCCTTATTTCCAAAAGTTCGACATTGCGTCAAAAGCAATGGAATTGCATAAATATACAACAGTTAATAATTAAAAATGCCTACATAAATGATTTCTTTAGAGCATTAAACAGTGAATCGGCAACATTTACCTTGCCAACGAAAACGTGCCAACTACCGCCACTAACGAGTTTCTCAATAAAGTTAATTACAAAAAATCGATTACTGATTATCGTTTCAATACTCACTGTTACTCTGGCGTCACAAAACAACAATTAAATGTAATCAAAATAAAAGTTGGGGAATTACTTCCAATAATAACTATCAAATATACTTTGAATAAATACGAATCGACAACAGTAAGCCCTATTGTTTACCAACACTAGCTCATGGCAAACGGTACTACTAAGCTTCTTGTCTTACAACGACATCAGATATTACTCTGTATTGAGTTTAACTTTAGAATTTACGAGAGAGAGAGAGAGAGAGAGAGAGAGAGAGAGAGAGAGAGAGAGAGAGAGAGAGATTCGTAATCAAGAAGTTTTCCGCCTATCTCACTGTCGACCTTGACAATATTCAAGTCTTAAATATGGAATATTAACGAAATATAAGATCAATGATTGAATAAGTTGATTATGAAGATACCACCAATTACTTACCATTATTCTGTATAAGATTTTACTCCTGATACTTATTTCTCACTCCGGATATCTAAGTTCTCAACGTCTCCTACTTGTAGACAGATACTGCCAATGCATACGCATCACTCATAACCTCACTGATAATAATCTAGTTCAAAGTTCACTCTTCCATCTTCAGAATGTTTGATACTCAATTTAATATTAAATTGTATTCCGGGACAAAATCACTAAGAGACACAGTTAGACACAAGTGAGATAGTGAACCAGGACACAAACACGGTCGACAGCTTTCAAAGTTCGTACACTAGCACTTAACTTTCTGGGAATGATCATCTGAGGGACCACCGGACCACGACTGGAGAGAAGGAAAAGTTGCCACCTTGTCAATAGATACCTACTTTATTCCTTCCATGTAACACATAATGCACATAAATCTTACGTTGTACATTGTACAGGTAACTTAATAGTGTTGCAATAATTGTCGAACAAACGTTGTCAACGTCCAACTAACCATGCAGCGAGTAAAACGATAAAATACTGAATTACTGAACGACAATGGCAACTGTCAGTGAGAAGTTCGTTGCCATGTTGACGCAATATCTATATGAAACATTCAATAACAAACTTCTTTCCCAAGTTATATTATTAGTTGTCCCTGGTCCCTAATTCCTAGATGAAAACTTCGCAAAATAAGTTTACGGCCACTCTATCCCATTATAGATATAATAGGGATAGTTTTTACCATGATGATCAAGTGTCTGTTGCAGAGATTAAAACCATGTAATGAATTTTATTTCCTTAACAATAAGTCTCTTGATAGTTTATATATGACAGATCTATTTTAATGTTTTACCAGTCTGATGATGTTTTACATTCATTATCCTCTCCTTTCTGGGCTATTTTTTCCTGTTGGAGCCCTTGGGCTTGTGGTGGCCTGTTGGTAACATCCTTGCCTTGTGATTGCAAGATTGGGGTTCGAGTCACGCTCAAACTCGTTAGTTCCGTTGGTCGCTGCAACCTAACCATCCTTGAGAGCTAAGGATATGGGTTTTGGGGGGAGCCTCTAGGTATATCTGCTGAGTCATCAGCAGCCACTGCCTGGCCCTCTATGGTCCTAGCCTGGGTGGAGAGGGTGCTTAGGCGCTGATGATCAAGTATTAATGAGTTTGGAAAGATCTTTCTGGAATCAATGATTTGATAGATGTAAATGGGGCGGGAGTGAGATGTTTTCTTAGCTGATAGGAAAGGTGGGTGGAAGAGGAGCGAGGACAAATAGCTAACTACCCATGTAGGGACTAGTTTGTAAAGTTAAGTATTAGGAAAACGTTTTTCCTGTAGGAATACACTGATATCTTTTTCGATTAAAGAAAGAATGATAATTCACTATCATTTATGTAAATCACAATAGCATGTCTTTATAAAGTAATTACTGATTTATGTTAGTATTATCTTATTTTAATCCTCTGGAAAAGGGCCTCAATGAATTCACGCCATATCTCTTTCCTGTGCCATCTCTCTAAGCCCAACCGAACTCTCAGATCCAACCTACAAATTGTCATCAGCCACGTTTCTCTTGGTCTACCAAGCCTCCTCTTCTGCCCAGCGGTTTCCATTCAGGTATATCATGGACTAACTCATCTTAACATCTTAAAATATGCCCCATCCATCTCCTTCTTGATAATCTATAGTCAATTCTTTTTAGTGAGGCATATTTGCACCGACTCGCAGGGGTGCCCTTTTAGCTCGGAAAAGTTTCCTGATCGCTGATTGGTAGGACAAGACAACTCTAATCAATCAGAGAGCAGAAACGTTTCTGAGCTAAAAGGGCACTGCTGCGAGTCGGTGCAAATGCGCCTCATTAAAATACATTGAGTAAAACTATATTGGTCATATTGGGCACCAATGCCACCTCACGAATTGCTGCATTTGTTATGTGCTGCTGGCATTTGATTCCAAAAATCCTTCTCAGTGATTTATTCATAAAGGCGAGATATTTTGCATCAGTTGTTACAGTGCTGTACCATGACTGGTGACCATAATTTAATTTCAATCTTATCGTTCAATTAGTTAATTATACATGTTGCATAAGATTTTTCATAGTTCTGACCGTCCATTACATTCAGATCTTCCTGGACAGTTCCTTCCTGTTTGTAATACTAGGCATGCAATTAATTCTAATTGTCAGGCCTTCTGCATCATGAGGCTCAAAACTAAACAATATTCTAGAAGTTTTATTACAGCTGTGACCAAGTTGTGGAATGATCTTCCTAATCGGGTAGATGAATCAGTAGAACTTATAAAAGTTCAAAGTTGCAGCAATGTTTTCATGTTGAACAGGCTGATATAAATCTTTTTATAGTTATATATGAATTATCTGCTATGTTGTTGTTAATTTTTTTTAATATTTTGTTTTAATTTTTCATTACCTCTTATATATTTTATTTATTTCCTTGTTCCCTTTCCTCACCGGGATACTTTTCCCTGTTATAGCCCTTGGGGTTATAGCATCTTGCTTTTCCAACTAGGGTTGTAGCTTGGCTAGTAATAACAACAATAATAATAATAATAATAATAATAATAATAATAATATGAGACTATTATCAATTCATATTTCAAAAGATAAAAAAAAAATAGGGAAACAAAATCATTTTTCTTATATCCTATTTTTTCCCACAAATCACTACTATAAGGCATTGAAGGATAAAAATAAAGCATAAATATAATTTTTTATTGATCAGTGATATTTCCCATTTGTGATGAAAATAATAACGAAACTGGATAAAGAGGAAAACTCATTAAAAGTTAGTGATAACCAGACCAAATGAAATGGTAAAATTAAACAGGCTAAAATAATTGTAAAATTAAATATTCTTGAACAATGCAACATGCATCAACATATTTTTGTCTTTACATTCATCTAGGCCTAACTATAAAATAAATTTGAATTGGCTAGTATTCCAGTTAAATGGTATACTTAGACCTGAATATATATTTAAAACAGTTTTAAACTTTTCCAATGCGATGCAATGCGAATAGATTGGCCTCTTATAAACAAGGGGACCACGGGCTCTTGCGTTGGCAGCCCGTAAGTGGGATAATCTCGTGAAAGTGGCAAATCAGGAACACAGAGGACGGACAGGATGATTATGGGTTGGAGCAGCATGACGACCGAGGCTGGAGTCAGGAAGCTCAGTTGAGGGGCACTACAAAGAAGACATGGCCTCCCTAAACCCAGTTCCTCTTCTGTCCTAGAAAAATTTCTTTTTTCTTATTATAGGTCCTATAGCGACTTAATCCTTTTAAAAAGTTCAGAAACAAAATACATGACCGCAGTCCACTATCTTAATTTCCTTGAAATTTGGATAAAGCCTGATGGCATCTTTCAACACTTGGAGCCCTTCCTCCACCACGCCTAAGCGATCTCGAGGCTTCCATGTGGATTTTTCTTTAAGGAAAATGTAAAATCGCGAAATATCTTCGTCGTCTAGGTTTTCGTCGAACCAACCTCTTACGTCTCCCTCCCTTGCTTGTGTATTCTTATATATATCCTTCTCACTTTCCTTCTCCCAGTCCACCCCTAACAACACTGGTCTAGCGGTAGTTCTGTCTTCTACTACATAATCTCCAAATCCAACATTTTCACCAGGTTCCCCCTGGTTCCCTATACCAAAGATCGATGAGTTGGCGTAAGAGGGTCCCAGATCTCCTGCACACATGTGGAGGAAATTGAGGGCCAGATTACCCTCATCTATTACTTTAATAATCATTCTCCCGAGGAATCTGCCGTCAGTTCCTAGATCCAGGAACACCCTTCGCGAGGTCTTTGGCATCAGGGATTCAAACTGTCGTGCAAAATGATAAGGAAAATAATAATGATAATAGTAATAATGATGTTAATAGAATATATTGCAAAAATGGGTGCTAGTACAGCTTGTATTCTACAAAGCTTTTAATAGTATACTAAGCAATTACAAGCGAAGCGTACCACGGCGGAGCAAAGATCATTTGATAAATTCTAGGTAATTATGGTACTTTAATTTCTACTAGTAATTGATTCAAGTCTTTCGAAGTTGAGTCAACTAGTAAGTGATCTTAAAATTCTTTTAAACTCGCGAGTCTTTAATTAGAGGTTAGGATATAAGCTGCATTAGCTTGTCAAAACGGTAGGAAAAGAAAATTTGAGCAGAATGTAAAGTATATTAGCACCCAAATATTCCTTAAAGGTAGCCTTTGACCTTGTTCAACTTACTTTGTTAATTTATCCATGATTTTGTGATTACACAATTTAAGCTAACATACACAAATCTCCCTCTTATCAAATCAAACACAAGACATTGGCATGAACTTACTTTTATAGCACAATTGGTTACTTGTGTATCTCCTTCCTCAAGATGCCCCATAAAGACCCTGTTCTTAGAGCCAATCTTAACAATACCAATTCTATGTCGGCCCTCCAACGGCTTCACAGCTAACACCTTAGGAAGGTCTTCTTCAACTATTTTATCTATTTCCTCTGCAACATTTCTTAGATTTGTTTGCATTTTTATGATATCTTGTTGGAAATATCAAAGAGCGCAGGTTACAGAGAATATAAAAAAGTTAGCATTTGCAGCACAGAAGTGAATAGGTAATTATTAATAGTAAGCCTACTATGGTTTATATGGCTTGAAATGTGAAATACAGAAAATTTGATAATTAAACATTCAGAAAACAAAATGTATAACAGAGGTGGAGAAAACTAAAAGTTGATCAGAAATGCTAGATCGTCATGGAAAAATCCTTTGATGAGAGCATTATTTCAATGTTTAGGTAACAATTTGAAACTGCAATATGCCACAAAAAAGTCATAAAATTAAAAATTGTCCTATCCCATATTTTAGGTTAATAGAATACGAGAGACAGAAGTCACCTTCACAATATAACCAGTTTTTTGTTCGTTCTCCCGAAAAAGCTCTTTGATTTCCAATACTTTTGCCTGAACATTATGTAGATCATCTATTGAATTGTCCATAATGGCTCCAGCTGAAGTAAAGTCTTCTGCCGCTTTCAGTCTTGCATCATAGCCTTTAAATCGTCTTACATCTTCATCTATAACATCACACTTCTTCTTCAGCTGTTTGATGTTTTCATCAATCGTATACAGAATATCTCTATTAAAAGTTTCTATCTCATTCAGCTTCTCTTTGAGTCCCACAATTACTTTGTCAGCTTGAAGGATGTCACTGTTCATCCTCATAAGGATAAAAATATCATGCATCATTTGAGACGTTACTTCATTGCAGTTAGCAATGGGTTTCGTAAAAAATAATTCTCTTGAATCATTATCAAAATTTCCAAATGACATCCCTGGTCCCCTGGAAGAAATCTTCGGTTCTTTATGAAAGGACAAAAAGTGCTTAGCAGCTTCTAAGACAGTTCTGTTGAACAGCAAGTCATCGGTTGAACTGGCTGTGAATTCTTCCCTGCAGAAAGGACAAGCTTTTGTCTGGTTGGAGACAATCTCCTCGATGCATCGGCAACAAAATGTGTGGGAACAAGGAAGAATCTTGGGGTAATGTTCTTCACTGAATGGATTGGTGCAAACCCCACACTCGAGGACACTCGAATCCTGTAAAAGACATAAAAATCCCAAATATGTATGTATGTATGTATGTATGTATGCATGTATGTTTATATATATATATATATATATATATATATATATATATATATATATATATATATATATATATATATATATATATATGATAAATGTTTGCACATTCAGATGTGTTTTTCATATTCAAATAAGCCATATATTTTTGATACATTAATGTCTGGATTCTCTTAACGACCTCGGGATCAGAGCTTTAGGCAAAATCACACAAAGACAAGAGCTTGTGACCGGCCGGGAATCGAACCCTGGTCTCTACAAGTTTGCCGGACAAGGGTTCGATTCCCGGTTGGTCACAAGCTCTTGTCTTTGTGTGATTTCGCCTGGGGCTCTGATCCCGAGGTCGTTAAGAGAATCCAGACACTAATGTATCAAAAATATATGGCTTATTTTCTAACATACATACCACGTTCCAACAGTAGATTATTCTGACTTCGGTGCTTCCCGACTAAAGATTTCCCTCCCCCAACTGGCCATATCCCCCGAACCCTCCCTTCTTAAGTGCGCAACATTGACCTCTCGTTATTCCAAACATGCCTTAGAGGGATGCTACACGCTACCTTACAGGTCGCCGTTAACCATTCTGCTCTGGTTCCAAGGAAAAGGGGCATATGATAGCTGGGTCTATAGCAGGGATGGATGGGGGGCAATTACATTATTGAGACGTGGTAAGTATATTAAAAAAAATAAAATTTTCTTAAAAAATTGTCATTTGCTCCAACACGAATCCTTACAATGTCCTAATAATAGGAGCCTCAAAATTAGGAGGCAGGAAAATAGACCATTTAAGAGGTGAGAGAGCTGGAGAGTGGGGTTCAGGCCTGTCAGGGAAAAGCAAAAGGGTATTAAGCAAAGTAGGTTAACTAGGTAACACTCATCCAGGGGACATCTTTCCATGGCAGGCTAAGGGGATAGGGGTTGCGATGCTCTACCCCTCGCCATCCCATGCGGACTGTAACGCGTGTAGCTGCCCTTAGATCCTCTGCTGGGTGACCATAACGGGAGCGAGCTTGAACCCCCTCTGGGACTTGTGGGAGCAGTCTTTAAGGTAGTGGGCAGTGAAAGTTGACAGTCTCGTACGTATACCTGCCCTCAGCAGCTAGCCAACCGCCACGTTCCTCTCAAATGCCAACAATGTGGCGATGCCCCGGATGTTGTGAGGCTTCACGGACCTGGGGGAGGGTTTTTCCTTCGTCAGGTACGCCCTTTGAATCGTCTCCCGGAGCAAGAAGATCGTATTCTTTGAGACTGCCTTCTTCACTCTGCCCGTCATCAAGAACAGTCTCCTGATAGCTGGTCGGAGGGCGGAGGTACTCGAGAGATATTTCTGCACCGCCCTCACTGGGCAATTTTTCCTGGGAATAGCCCGGATAGATAACTCTTTGAAGCGGGGTTATCTACTGCCGGGTTCTGCCTCTTTGCCACAAAGGAGGGAACGAATTTGAAGATCAACTCCTTCCACCCGTGAAAGAGGGAGACCTCAGCTAAGAGCCTGTGGAGTTCGCCCATCCTCTTGGCTGAAGACAGGCTGAGGAGGAACACCCTCTTTAGGGTCAATTCATTGTCAGTAATTTGTCTCAGAGGCTTGAATCCTGGATTCTTCAAGGAGTTGAGGAATTTTGGTAATGTCCCGGGAGGGTGCATTGATGGGCAGGACTGCTCGAACCCTTTTATCAGCATTGAGAGGCGCTTGGAGGCTCTTAGGTTCAAGCCCTTGAGAAGGATTACCTGGCCCAGGGCCACTCGGAATCCCTTTACTGCTGGTACTGACACGCACCAGTCAAATAGAAGGTGTACTAGGAATTCCGCCATGACCAGGATTGAGGCCTTGAGGGACTGAACGTCCTCTTTGTCGCACCATTTGCCAAAGGTTGTCCATGTCGCCTGGTATATGGCTTTCGAGGATTGCCTTAGATTCGAGGTCATCTGTGTGGCTGCTCTCTTCTCAGCAAACTCAGGATAGTCTCCATGCGTCAAGAGAGAGGTTTTGGAGGCCTTCGTGGAAATTCTGGAAGTAAGCTGGTCTTAGTAGGTCTCGTCGTAGAAGCAGGGGCCACAGGGGTTCCATTGCCAAGGACCTCAGGTCCGTGAACTACTCCTTTATGGGCTACCACGGGGCTATCAGGATCATCTTTGTCTGCTTTGCCCCTGAAGCCGGTTCAAGGTCTGTCGCAGAAGGGTAAATGGGGGGAAGGTCTACTCGTCAAGGACATCCCACAGATGTTGGAACGGATCTTCCAGAGATGCTGCTGGGTCCGGCACTGGGAAACAAAAGACCGGCAGCTCCACGTTCAGTTTTGTTGCGAAGAAGTCCAGGCAGTTCTCTAACAACACCCTTGCTACCACCGGATGACGGGACCATTCCCCGGTAACACTTGACCCTTCCTGCTGAGACCATCTGCGATTACGTTCCTTTTTCCCGGGAAGTACCTGGCCATCAGAGAGATGGCATTAACTTCGGCATAGGATAAGATTGTTACTGCTAGGATGTGGATCCAGCAGGGGTGCAGGCCGCCCTGTTCCTTGACCTGTGCGACGATGGTGGCATTGTCACTCATCAGGGCCACCCTTCTCCCCACTAATGATCTTCCCAAGACACCGAGAGCCTTCTGTCCTGCCAACAGCTCAAGTTCATTTATATGGAGGGTCTGCTCTTCAAGGCCCAACGGGCTGCGGCCATTCTGTCTGGCAGGTGGGCTCCCAATCCCTCCCCGGATGCGTCCGTGAACAGATGTAATTCCGGAGGAGGATCCAGTAGTAATACCCCCGCTCAGGTGTTCCTTAGGTCCAACCACCACTGGATTGCCTCCCTGCTTGACTGGGATGGGGGAAGCTTTGTTGACGGACACTGGATTGCTAGGCCCTGTATCTCTTTCAGGTCGCACTGGGCTGGTCGTAGCATCAACCTTCCCTTGGGCATGAGCTTCTCCAGGGACACCAGGTGGCCTACCAATCTCTGCCACTCTTGTAACGACGCCGATTTCTGCCTGATGAAAGGCTTCGCCATGCTTTCCAGATTCCCGATCTTCTACTTCATCAGGAAGGCTCTGGCTTGTACAGAGCATATTTTCATGCCCAGGTACACTGTCCTCGTGGATAGAGAGGGTTTCGATTTCACCCAGTAGAACGCCACCCCCAGTTCCGTGCAGATGAACACTAACTCGTCCCTTTGCTCTGACAACTGCTCCCTGGACTCCGAGAGGAGTAACCAGTTGTCGAGATATCTCAACAGTCTTATCCCTTTCTTGTGGGCCCACTTGGAGATCAGGAAAAAGATTCTTGTGAAGACCTGAGGCACGGTCGATAGGCCAAAAGCAGAGAGTGAGGAACTGGAAGATTTCTTCTCCCCACTTGAACCTGAGGAACTTCCTACTGGATGGGTGCACTGGGATCTGGAAATATGCATCTTTTGAGGTCTAGGGATAGCATGATGTCCACTTCCTTGATAGCTGCTAGGACCGTTCTGGCCGTTTCCATCTTGAACGTGCTCTTGGCTACAAAAAGGTTGAAGGCTGTAAGATCTATGACTGGACGCCATCTACCTGACGCCTTCTTCACCAGGAACAGACGGCTGAAGAAGCCCGGCTAGTCAGGGGGCCCTGCCTGAATGGCCCTTTTTAATAGGCTTTCCAACGTGTTTCTAATTTGGGGTGCAGGGAGGAGATCTCGAGTCCTGATATCAAAGGAGTGGGACCCTTGAAGGGGATACAGTAACCTTCCCTCAACTTGAACCTTCCACTGATCTGCCCCTTCCTTTGACCA
>NC_090727.1:123538355-123550855 GCF_036898095.1 Palaemon carinicauda | reverse complement strand
CAACCCTCCACTGAAGTCGAGTGAACTACTTCTCGGGTGGGGCCATATCAATCATATTACGAAACATTTTCATTATAACTTATACAATTCTTTGATTGTAGCATCTTCAAAATCATATGATCTTGTGAAAAGTAATGTCTTTAGTTTCTTCTTAAATTCAATTGCTCCCTTTAGGTCCTTCATTTCAGTTGGCAGCTTATTATAGTGTCTAGGCGCACAGTAGCTAAAAGCCCTTTCACCAAATTTACTTTTTGTTCTTGGTTCAGATAGCCTATGTTTGTCACTCATGTGTCTTGTGTTAACATTTGTTTCTAGTTCTAGTTTATTCAGGCATTCTTTTAGATATTTTGGTTCATTTTGGTTCAGTATCTTAAACGTTAGTAAAGGTGCGATTAGATTGGAGAGTTTTTTTCCGAGAGTTGCTCTCAGACAGCTGCTCTATGGAATGTAAACAGGCTGTAGAGGACTCTCCGAGATTTTCTCTCTACTCTCGCGAGTGTTTCTCTTCTCTCGCGCAAGCTACAGTCTAAACACTCTAGACAGCACGCTCGTAGAGCTAGGTTGTAGCTCTCCACTCTCTCCAGTGAATATTCAGATCTCTGAAAGTTTTTGTTACTCTCGCGAGAGAACATGTGCCAAAAAAGTGGAATAAAGACCAAACAATTGCATTAATTCAGCAATACGAGAAATTTCCTGAACTGTGGAATGTGACTTTGCCTGAGTACAGAAACAAAGAGCTGAAAATTAGTAAAATTAAAGGAATAGCTGAGAACTTGGGAATTAGCAAAAAAGAAATTACAAGGAAATGGCACAATCTCCGGAGTCTAATGTGTACTGAAGCTAGAAAATTAAAGAAGAAAAAATGGGAGTAGAGCTGAAGAAATGTTTAGTGTAAATAAAAAAATAAGAAATAAAAAAAAACACTACCCACAAACACATACACACACACACACTTCAATACCCGTTATTTTTAACGAGCACGTGCACTAGATTATTTGTTATTATTATTAGAAAAAAAAATTATTAAATATATTTAATTCAAATAAATGCTTAAAATTTACATATTTAATTTAAATATTTGAATTTAATGGGAACGTGCAGTAGATTATTTGTGTTATTATTATTAAAAATAAAAATATTAAATACATCTAATTTAAATAAATTATTAAAATTTAAATATTTAATTAAAATATTTGGATTTAACAGGCATGTGCACTAGTTACTTTGTATTTATATGTTATGCTTTCTTATCCTAACCTACCCTCCCTCACTTACTGCTCACTCCAGCATTTTTTTGTGTTTACACAGTGTTATATAAAACTCTTTATTTCTTCAGGAACTGCCTAGCTCTGAATTGATCTGGAAACGGGAATCAACCAGAGCAAACTGGAAGTATTAATTTGGAAACAGGAACCCCCAAACATACGAAGTTCTTATAGTTCGATGTATCTTCCTCAAACAATTCTCTTAATAATTTTGCATGTGCTCCATCTTCTCCCCTTCTGCTTATCCATTTTCGGACCCACATACTTCTTTTCCTTTTCTTTTTCACTTCGTTCATAATTATTAATGCAGCAGCAACATGGCACTTTTGAGACATGCTCTCTCAACCCTCACTAGTTGTCGTCTGGCACTGGCTCCAGTGTAAATAGATGCGCGAGAAATCTTACCCGACTCTCAGACACTTTCTCTCGCGACATCTCACAGCTCTCGGAGAGAAAAACTTGCTGGTAGTATAAACACTCTGTAGAGAAAGTCGCGCGAGAGTAGCCGTCTCTCGGGAGAGTTTACTCTGCAATCTAATCGCACCTTAAGAGTAGCTTGTATTCAATTCTCGCTTTTACCGGTAGCCAGTGTAATTTAATTAGTGCAGGGGTAATTCTTTCCCTATTGTGTAGTCCTTTTATTAATCTAGCGGCTCTGTTTTGTACTCTCTGAATTTTCTTCAGCTGATAATTTGGTAAGCCATAGAACAGTGAGTTGCAGTAATCAATTCTTGAAAATATGTGGTGATAAATGAGTATGGCCATAGATTTTTCATCTAAGTATTTACTAATAAATGCTATGTTTCTTATATGATAGTTGCAATTTCTTACCATGTTATTTATATGTTCGTTCATTGTCAGTCTATCATCCATGATTACTCCAAGATTCCTGACAGATTTATTTAGGTCAATGATCGATTGACCTATTTCAATTCTTTGGAAGCATTCGATTCTTTTTATATCTTTTTCATTTCCAAAAATAATACATTCACTTTTGTCTTCATTGAGCTTGAGCTTTTTTGTTAACATCCAAGCCTTAATGTCATTCATTATTTCATGTATCTTTCTTTTGGCTTCATCAAATGATTCTATTGGGAAATAGAATTGTGTATCATCAGCGTATATCTTAAACTTAACTCTGTGAGTTTCAAGTATATTTGCCAGTTCAATCGTGTAAATTTCAAACAGGAGAGGACCTAGTACACTGCCTTGAGGCACCCTTTGGTTAGTTTTCTTGTCTCAGATTCAACATTTGATATTACTACTTTAACTTTGCGGTTTTCAAGATAATTCACAAACCAGTCGTGTGCTCGTTCTACGATGCCCACAGCCTTAAGGTCTTCCATCAGATATGTACGTTCTACAGTATCAAATGCTGCACTTAGATCAAGCATTACAAGAATGCAACACTTGCCATTTGTTATAATTTCTGTTATGTCATTTTTTATCGCTAACATTGTTGTTTCTGTGGAGTAATTTTCTCTGTATGCAGATTGATCATCAGGTATGGCATTAGATTTTTTCAGATATTTCCAGGTTTGTTTGTGTACAGCAGTTTCAATAATTTTCGAAAAATATGACAGATTTGATATTGGTCTATATGAACTTAAATTGTCTGCATCACCTTTTCCTTTATACACAGGCTTAATACACGCAACTTTTTCACAATCAGGGAAAACTGCCTGTGTTAAACTCATATCTACCATGTTTCGGTAGGTCTCTTGTAGTCTGGTGAAATTTTCTGCATCTTTTACATCATTAATTGGAAATGGATAATTTCCGCAGTAGGTTTTTTTTACTTTCTTTATTATTCTCATATAATCACTCTGACTTAACTCTTTGAATACCCTTAGCTTATTTACACCTGTTGCTGATGTATTCCTTCGCTCTGTTGTGCTGATGTTATGAAAACTGGAGCAGATTTGATTTATTTTTTCCTCAAAATAATCAATAAAATAATTTGCTAGGCATTTAGGATCATTAGTTATGTCAGGCAACACTATTTCTGTCTTTAGACCTAATAGTTTCTTTAGGTTCTTATGTATTTTCCGTGGGTCATTTTCATTGCACACTTTTTTTATAATAGGCCTTTTTTTTTTAACTAAGATAAGGTAATTGTAGCGATTTCTAGCTGCTTTGTAATGTTGCCAGTTTTCATTATTTTTATTTCTTTTCCATTTATCCTCCATTTTTCTTTTTCTTTTTTTCTCTTCGTGTAATTCATTATCAAACCAGTTCGATTTTTCTTTAATTGTGATTATTTTTGTTATTTCCGGGCACCTATTATTATAATTAGTTGCAAGTATAGTTTTACTTCTATCAGTAATGCAGTTTATACAGGATTGTCTCTCTACGAGGGTGTGATTTTCTTCACAGTTACAGACTGGTGTTATCCCTTTTATATCCTCTAGGCTTTGTTCAATGAACTCTTTTGGATCAAAGTTAGTCTTAATTCTGTATGTGATTTCCTTCTGTATTGCATTATTTTTTCTAACGTCTATTTCAAAAGACATCAACTTGCATTGGGGATATAGACCAGTCAGGTTCAATCTCCATATTTAGTATGATATTGTTGTTTTTGTTTACTATAACTAGATCTAGTATATGATTAGACTGAGCTGTTGGTTCAGACACTATGTTTTCAAGGTCGTGGTTGTCAATCAATTCTCTAAATTCATTGACATATGGGTCTACTCTGTTATCAAGATGTAGGTTGAAATCACCACATATAACTATATTTCGATTGTCATTCAATGTATCTAGTAAGTTATTAAATTCATCTAGAAACATTCTTTTGCTTTTGCTCGGTGGTCTATAGAGTATAACTATTTGTAGATTTACGTTTCGAGATAAAATTTTAATATTCATTTATTCAAATGAATTAACTATGAGATGATTTCTTACTGTAACTTCGTATGATTTCTTAATCAAGATTCCAATGCCACCACCTCTTTTGTTTTCTCTTGGTTCATGATAAAAGTTATAAGATTTAGGTGTCATTTCATTTATTTTCGATCTGTCACTCACATTACCACTCAACCAAGTTTCAGTTAATAAGCAAATATCCACATCTTGATCACTTACGACTTTCTTAATGATATGAGTTTTATTGCCAATGGATTGTATATTTATTAGATTACATAATATTTTCTTAATCGAAGCCATGGTCGGTATTGTTTCTGACTCTTATTATTTCTTGTTTATAAACTTCACAGTTTACTTTGTCATAGGATTTGTGTTCTGTGTCATCATAGTTCTTTCTCACACAATTTATGCATTTAACTTCAACAACATTGCAATGACCCGCTTTATGTTCTCTCGCGCACTTGGGGCACGACTGTTTATTCTTGCAATTTGCTGCACTATGCCCAAATTCCTGGCATTTGTAACACTGGTAGGGCATGTAATGGTCATAAACATTACATATTCTATATGTGGTACTAAGTTTATCTCCATTTTCATAGATTGCTTTACGTATCTTAGGTGTACATTTTATAATATAGTGTTTATGTTTATCACTTCTTGAATTTTCTTGCATTATGATAGTCAGATCATCGTTTTCTACAATGTGTCTATTTAGCCACTGGTTCTTAAGCTTCAGACTTTGAATAATATCATCATCATCTTCTGGTACATTAGTAAGTTTTATCTTCGGTTTAAGTTTTCCTTTTCAGTAACAGTGATCTTGTTTACATTACCTTGTTCCAATTCTGATTTTGCCTGTCCCAGGTTCTGTTTATCTGCAAATTTTATGATCAGGTGGCCATCTTTTGTTTCAGCAGTACTTTCAACTTGGGCTTTTAATTTGGTCATAATTGTTTTCTTATTATTAACTGGCAATGCATTTGGATCACTCTTAACCTCACTGATAACAATCTATTTCAAAGTTCACTCTTCCATCTTCAGAATGTTTGATACTTAGTTTACTATTAAATTGCATTCCGGGACAAAATCACTAAGACACCCAGTTAAACACAAGTGAGACCGTGAATCAGGACACAGACACGGTCGAAAGTTTTCGTAGTTCGTACACCAGGGGGAGATGGTCGAGTTGCCACCTTGTCAATAGGACCCTACTTTATTTTTTACATGTAACTTATAATACACACAAATCTTATGTTGTAAATTGTACAGGCAACTTAATGGTAATGCAATAATTGTCGAACGAACGTTGTCAACGTCCAACTAAACATGCAGCGATTAAATGATAAAATACTGAATTACTGAACGACAATGGCAACAGTCAGTGAGAAGTTCGTTGTGATGTTGGCAGTGACTCGGTATCTATGTGAAACATTCAATAACAAACTTCTTTCCTAAGTCTACATTATTAGTTGTTCCTGGTCCCTGGTTCCTAGGTGCTCACTCCGCAAAATAAGTTTGCGGCCACTCTATCGCATAATAGATATAATAGGGTTCCTGGTTCCTGGTTCCTTATTGCCCACTCCGCAAAATAAGTTTGCGGGCACTCTATCACTTTATAGATGGGTGCAAAGCTTCTAAGTTTATTCTTGTTACTGTTATTAAGCTTATATTACATGTGCCTTAGATAAATTAATACCGTAATGAGATTCTCAATCTTTACTTTTCTTCCATTCTACCTTGAAATTAGATAGGATAACACCTTGCTATCATCAGTTTTGGCAACCTATTGTGGTCAGTTTGGACTCCTTAAATTCTTCTTTTATACACATTGCCCTACCTATAAATGCAGCCAGATCCCTGCTAGGATTTTTCAGCGAACCTAAACTTATGACTACATTCATTAGCTGTCCTAATTTTGGGCATAAAACAAATGTTCGGTAGTATCTTCTTCGTCTTTGTACAGGTCACACAAATTATCTTCATATTTTCCCCTGAAATTTGCTTTTAAATTGAGCATATTTAATCTTGTCTTCATTACAAGGGATGCCTTATCCGGATTCCTTTTTCTGATATAAGGCAGTGGGCCATTTCCTTTAATAAATCTTAACTTTTTCATTACTTTTTTTTTCAATAGTTTCTTCTAAATTTCCCATAATTCTTTTCTTGATTTCTTTTAACAGGGTCCTTTCCCAACTTCTTATTTCTTCAACTTCCATCCCATATTTACTGCAGATTTCTTCTATGCTCTTGCTCCAGCACTTTCCATACGGGTTCTTCAACCGATCCTTAATTATCTCTCTTACTAGTGCTTTTTTTTTCCTCAGAGTTCATGATATTATGGAAGAGCATGAATTTCTTATATTCTATTCTGCAGGACACCGGCCATATTCCTGTTTCTGCAAGTATGCCCCAATATGGAGTACTCGCAGGTTGTTCGTGCATATTTCTTATATTGGAGGTTTTCCAGATCTTTCATATCTTTGTCCCTTATTACACTTCAGGTCTCCACGTTGGCAAATATTGTTGGTACTACTACTGTTTCATATATTTTCTTTCTCACTTCCAATACCATTTTTCCTACTTTTCTCGTATCCCCATATTTTCTTATTTCTTGGGTCATATATGCGACCCTCTGGCTTTTTTTAATGATACTCAATTCTTTGTTTGCCTTCTCTGTCTACCATTCACCCAGATACTTATATTCCTTAACAAAACTTACTTGTCCGTTCTTCACTTTTGTTTCAATCTCCTCCTCTTTCTTATTCTTTCTTTTGTCAATTATTAATGCACCCGATATTGGGGGGTTGGTGTTGATTGTGAACTTCTTTAGGATCTCCAAGCTATGACAATTACTTATACCTTCTTTCCTTCCTGTGGGAAACATAATATCTACAAATACCAGTGATTCTATTTCAATATTTCTTATCAATGTGATATTTTTTCTACTAATGCTATTCACTTTGTCAGTTGCAATACTGCATAGCTTGGGTCCATATTTCCTTCAATCTTGATATCTCCTGTTGTAGCTGCTGGACAGTTGATGGCTGCTGTACCTTTTTCATTCATTTTTTTTTAGCTACCATTACTTCCTTCCATCCTATCATTTTTCCCATTTCTTTCATGCAATCCATTAGGTCTAGCTTATCGAAGCACTTATATGCATCACAGAACCATACGTATGTCGACCCTCCCAAACAGGCATTATAGTCTATTACTGCATTCAGTGTTAGCAGATGATCGGCCGTAGATCTTCCTTCAATGTCTCCATACTGGAATCTACTCATCTTTTCTTTGAATCTGTTCTTACATTTTTCCATCCTTATTTTCTCGTTTATTTTACTAATTATGCTTGTGATAAATATGCCTCTTTTATTTTCTAGTTCCATTTTATTTCCCTTTTTGTGGATTAAAAGTATCCACATCTCTTCCCACTCTTTAGGGATACATATGCTTTCGTCAACACTGTCAAAGTATACGTTCAGGGTCAGAGTCCAGTCATAGCCTTTGTAACGGCACCTCTATTAATTTTTCATTGCATTTTAGATTTGGAGTTATCTTTTTGAGTGGTGTTTTGAAGGAGAGAGAGAGAGAGAGAGAGAGAGAGAGAGAGAGAGAGAGAGAGAGAGAGAGAGAGAGAGAGAGAGAGAGAGTAGTAGTAAAAATTTTACTAATCTTTCTTTACGTTATTTACAATATTCATGAATATTACGAGTATGTTTTTACCATGATGTTCAAGAGTCTATTGCAGAGATTAAAACAATGTAATGATTTTTTTTTATTTCCTTAACCATAAATCTCCTGATAGCTCATATATGGCGGATCTATTCTAATGTTTTACCAGACCTATGATGTTTTATATTCATTATCCTTTCCTTACTGGGCTGTTTTTTCCTGCTGGAGCCTTTGGGCTTGTGGTGGCCTTTTGGTAACATCCATCCCTTGTAATTGCAAGACTGGGGTTCGAGTCACGCTCAAACTCGTTAGTTCCTTTGGTCACTGCAACCTAACCATCCTTTTGAGCTAAGGATAGGGGTTTTGGGGGAGCCTTTAGGTATATCTGCTGAGTCATCGGCAGTCTATTGCCTGGCCCTCTTTGGTCCTAGCCTGGGTGATAGTCAGTATATGGGGTATTGTCCTGCTTTATAGGGCAATGTCACTGTCCCTTGCCTCTGCCAGTCATGAGTAGCCTTTAAACCTTTAAACTAGGTTTCTTGCTTAGCTAACAACAACAATAATAATAATAACAATAATAATAATAATAATAATAATAATAATAATAATAGTAATAATAATAATAATAATAATAATAATAATAAAGGTAAACATATTTATTCACTTTTCATCCAAATGTTATATCCATATTGCACAACACTATTAAGTAAGGATTGAAAATAAATCCCAGTTTATTATCTTTATTCCAAGATAAGATTGTCAATAAAAATACATCTAGGTCATGAAGATATGGTGATTAGAAATACTGCTTGATAATAAATTAATGACGTATATATGAAATAACAATAGGTCGAATAAAAGAAAATAAATCAATAATAAAGACGAGCATTTCAAACATTTCAAAATTCACTAATGATGATTTTTATTGTTATTGTTATTATTAAACTTGCTAAGTAGGTATTCAACAACTGACCATATCCATGTAATTAATCATCTAATGGAAAAATCAACAGAGTATGTGAAACCACTATGTATGGCATTTATAGACTATGAGAAAGCTTTCGATTCTGTCAAAAGCTCAGCAGTAACGAAAGCCCTTCAAAGACAAAGAATAGATGAATCTTACAGCTATCGTAAAACTGCTTAAAGATTGAGAAAGGAGTTAGATAGGGAGACCCCAGCTATCCTAAATCCATATGTAATTAGAGAGATATTCTTTTAAACTACTTCTATAAAGGGCTGACTAACACATTAGTTCAATAAATAAAAACGTCCAGTAGGGAAAAGGACCATCTGTGTACCTCACCCGGCATACTGTAAGAATTTGTCAGGTTCATTGCAGCGATCCAACGGGCTTTAGCTATACTTTCTTTATATCCACCCACTTTGCCTCTGTTCCCACTTCCTTTATTCCATTTAGCTGTCTAACCATTAGGTATTTCCAAGTTGCACTTAAGCCCTGAACAGCCTCATGGGCCCAGCATTAGGCTAGATAATCCAAATTCATATATTCTTAGAAAGAATTACTATGAAAACTCAAATTTTATGAGAGATAAAGTTAGAGAGAAAACATGAGGCCGCAGTTAACAATCTGTACTTTCTTGATGTCAGGATATCTCCCAATGGCGTCCTGGAGGAGATCAAGTCCCTCCTCCACCACCCCGAAGAAATATCTGGCCCTTACGTTGAAGTTGTCCCTGGTGACGATGGAAAACAAGGACGCCCCATCAGGAGAAGCGTTCGTCATCACATTTCCCGCCTTCAGATGCATCTCTTCGTAGATTTCCCTTCGACTCTCTTCCTCCCAATCTACTCCAGACAACACTGTCGGCGTTGTTGAAGTTCCTCCCTGGCTGGGGCACACTCCCAGAGTGATCAATTCGCCCTCCTTACGCTTCGATGATACGCCCAAGGCGCGGGTGGGGTGTTGGCGTAAGAGGGCCCCATGTCCCCTGCGCACATGTGGAGGAAGTTCAGGGCCAGGTTGCCCTCATGCATCACTTTGATGATTATCCTTCCCAGAATTGCTCCGTCGACACCCAGATCAAGAAACGCCCTTCGGGGAGGCTTTTCCATCACGGGTTCATGCTGTTAGTCAAAAGAAAGTAGATAGTGAAAAGTTATTAGTCGAAAGGAAGGTGCTAGTTAAGAGTTATCAGTCGAAAGGAAGGTGTTAGTTGAAAGGAAGGTGTTAGTTGAAAAGAAGGTGTTAGTTGAAAGGAAGCTGTTAGTTTAAAGAGTTATCAGTCGAAAGGAAGGTGTTAGTCGAAAGAAAGTGGTTAATCTTTATTATATAGGAAAGATAAGAAATGAAAACTGAGATCCCCTCGAGAACAGATAATGCAAAGAATTCCTACATATTTCATTACTGAATAAAACATACCTTTATGACACAGCTTCGAGTTGGCACATCTCCTTCTGCAAGGTGACCCAGACAAAGTTCGTTTTCGGACACGATCTTAACTGGAGCCACCATTTTTTGACCTTTGATCATCTTCACTGCGAAGATCTCACTTCGGATGATGTCCCTCAAGGAACCACTCAAACTCGCGAGATCATTTATCTGTAGTGATGAGATTCTTTAGCTTAATGGAGTTCGAAATTACTCATGCATATATCCATATACATTAGTCTAACTGTTAGGTGTTTGATCTTTGAATAGGATATAGATCTATTTTAGATTTTATCTAATGAAATTTTAGTCTGCTTAGAATTATCTGTATTAGAAATTAGTATATATATACATATATACATATATATATGCATATATATACATATGAATATTATATATATATATATATATATATATATATATATATATATATATATATATATATATATATATACATATATATATATATATATATATATATTTATATTTATATCTATATGTAGGCTACATTATATATATAAATATATATATATATATATGATATCCATATATACACAAACACGCATATATATATATATATATATATATATATATATATATATATATATATATATATATATATATACACACACACATATATATATATATACACACACACACATATATATATATACATATATATATATATATATATATATATATATATATATATATATATATATATATATATAGTAAAACCCCAGTGATCGAAAACATGTAGACTCGAAGAAATTGGTTTTCAGACAATTTTTCAAAAAAAAATTTCCATGTATATTTAATGACTGAAGATCGAATGAGCAGTTGTGACTCTTAAACTGGCTCAACTGAGAAAAGGTATAACACCTACCTAGACAAAGGTTTCAACACAAGATGCACTCGGTATATGCGTAGCTATCTGCCGATACACCCCAAATAAAACAACAGTTTATTTTGTTGCTTGATATGCATTACTTTTGTGTTTTGCAATAAGCAGCCCCAAAAAAGTTGTAAGAACCAAGTTAGAATCAAGAAAAAAAGGTTATCGCAAAATCTTTTTCTTGTTCACCTTCCTCACCACCTTCCGCTTAGGTCTTCAACTCTCCTTACTACGAGCAAACTGAATTTATTATGTTTCAGTTTCTTTTTTTTTTTGTATGATTTTATGAATGTATTTTCATGTGAAAATATTCGATAATGTAAAATATTTAATCTTATTTACATTCAATCTTGTGGGTAAATGAATTCAATGCTTGAACAGTCCAGGTTTATATATGTACTGTATGTATATATATGTATATACATATATATGTATATATATATATATCTATATATATATATATATATATATATATATATATATATATATATATATATATATATATATATATATATATATATATATATATATTTATATATATATATATATATATATATATATATATATATACAGTATATACATAAATATATATATATATATACATAAATATATATATATATATATATATATATATATATATATATATATATATATATATATATATATATATACATATATATATATATATATATATATATATATATATATATATATATATATATATACATATATATATATATATATATATATATATATATATATATATATATATATATATATGAGAATATTCTCTTTAACCCTCAAATCTATTCTTATCTTTTATCTAAGATATAAAATACGTACCGTGATGTTCACAGGAGAGTTGTCTTCAATCCTTCTTTCTGCGTCCAATCTCATTTTCGTGTCATGAATATCCTGTAATGACAAATGAGAGAAGATGATTATCGTAGGTTATCAGTGAACTGTAATCATTGTGATAGAAAATGCAAACTATTTGTAGTTTTGGACTGAAAATCATTGGGAATGAACAAATTATTTGGATTTATAAGAAAGATACAGACAGAGGAATAAATGTTTCTAATAATTAGTAGAAATTTCTTTAATTAATACTTACTGATAAGGAGATACTAAGTAAATTCTAATGTAGCTTGTTGGTGTCATAAAATATTTTGAATATATATTACACAACAAAAGGAAGTTAAATTGTCCCTTCCATGATTAATTTGTATAATTGAAAAACAAGCATATATATAAGCTTACAGTAAACTCTTATTGAAATATATATATATATATATATATATATATATATATATATATATATATATATATATATATATATATAGATATAATTTGTATATATATATACAGTATATATATATATATATATATATATATATATATATATATATAT
>NC_090727.1:123528355-123533355 GCF_036898095.1 Palaemon carinicauda | reverse complement strand
ATAATTCCTTCTGTGCAGCCTTTTATCCTATTTTACTGTTTCGTATATGTTAGCATTTCGTTTAGAATGAGTCTGTACATTTCTCCACGCCATCTGTCCTTAGTTATTATCAATGCATTAATTAGTATTCATGATTCATCTAATTATGCTTTTTGTCTTTCGTGAACTCCTGAAAGATATATTTTTTTCACACCGAACTTGGATTCGACTGGCATGAAAAAAAAATGATAATAATAATAATAATAATAATAATAATAATAATAATAATAAGCGAATAAAGTCCCTCTAAAAACTCCTCAACTCCAGAGGTGGTCCCCACCAGGCGAAAGTTAGAGGTCGGGAGAAATGGGATCACGGTGATTTGCAGACTGTGGACCGATAACGAGTCGGAAAGGAAAGGAGGGCCAATCATTGTCAACAGAGATGGGATGGAATGGGGATGGGGGGGGGGGGGGGGTTAGAAATCAAGGAGCATGAGGTGAAAGATATCTTCCGTGAATGAGTCACTGTACAGAAAGGGCAAAAATGTGGAGGATAGGTTTATATCAGTAACTGCTGTTTCATCGACTATCTATCTGTCTTATTCCCTATCTATATATTTTAGGAGGCCTTACTACCAGCTCTCATTTCAGTTACATGCCAAAACTCATTTTATTTGTCCACTTTTTATGAAATTTTATTAGACCTAGTCCTTGGTGTCATGTCTAACAAGCCATTTTCATATTTTTTCTTAAACGTCTCAAAGTCTTCAATTTTTTTTTTTTCAGTTTCTTGAAGCCTTCTGGTTAGTACAGTGGTAACGTGTTTGCTTAGAAATCGCATGGCAGCAGATCGATCCCGGTCTGGGACCTTGAGTTTAAGCGGTTTACTGGGGAGGCAACTGCTGTGGTTGGGCACCACATTGGGGGTTGGGCTTGGCCGTCTGACGTTTTGGTGAACATCTATTCTGATGAAACTGGAACTGAAACCAGACACCTTTAACCTTTTAACCTTTAAAAAGCTATTAATTAATCCGAGTACAGCAGGACTACGATTATATTGATTAAGTTTAATCAAATTATATAACTTTCCACAAGGGAGAAAGCCGTAGGCCTTAATTCAATCAGACGAAAGCAAATTGAAACAGTCTCTACATTCCTTCAACCTTTATTCCAAAACTTTGGAATTACGTTCCCTCTTAAAAGACTACCGGCATTCCATAATGTCTTGAGATGAGAGAGGTCCGCCTGAAGATAAGACTCTGAAGGAATCGTCTCATACAAAAATTTGCTCTTCCCATTGACGTTAGTCTGTGATCGTCCAACATCAAAGAGGAATCAACAGGTTTTGAACAATTAGTTCTCTAGGGTTGTTGTGGCCTGGTTGGTAGCGTCTCTGTATGGTGTTTGCCAGACGGGGGTTCGAGCCCCACTCAGACTCGTTAGTGCTATTAGTGTCTGCAACCTTACCATCCTTGTGAGCTAAGTTTGAGGGGTTTGGGGAGCCTATAGGTTATCTGCTGAGTCATCAGCAGCCAGTGTCTGGTCCTCCCTGGTCCTAGCTTGGGTGGAGAGGAGACTTGGGCGCTGATCATATGTATATATGGTCAGTCTCTAGGGCATTGTCCTAATTGATAGGTCAATGTCACTGTCCCTTGCCTCTACCGTTCATGAGCGACCTTTAAATGTCTTGGGATGGCTAACGACGTTGCCAGCAGTCTCCATATTTCCCACAATACCCACAGCTACTTTGTGGGAAATAATCCTAAAAATCCACTACTCATTGACCGCTTATGCCCCTCTACTTCTTAGCTTTGGAACTCTCTTCCTTCTTTGGTTCTCCCTGTCGCTTATAACCTTCCATCTCTCGAGAAGTGTGTCTTAGCTTTCTCCTGTGGTAAGATTTAATTTTGAATTTTCGTTTTTCAGGGCCCATTTTTAGGATTACTCCTTGTAGGAATAAGTTATGAAAAAAGCAAAAATATTGATAAATATGTAAATTAATTGGAAGATAAAAAAGCAAATGAATATTGATTCATTTGTAGAATTAAGTCTGTCATTTAAAAAAAAATGGTTAACCAGATGACTTTAAAGGTTGAAAGTGTCGGGTTTCGAATCGCAATTTTGTCAGAACGTCAGTTGAGTAGCCTACCCTCCTCCCTAGATGCCAAACAACCGCAGTAACCTCCCTAGCAAACAGCTTAAACTCAAGGGTCGAGGTGGGGGCTTGAACAGCTGTTCAAGCGAAGGCAAGACTTGGTGCGGTACAAATAAGTGAATCCAATGTATTCATTTATTTATTATCTAAATTTTATATATTTTTCATATTTACATGAAAAATAAATAGATAAAAAAGTCAAACAACTGAATGATGTGTTGCCAGCGGTACTTCAGTAATTCTAGTACGAATATTTCTAATTATTAGAATAATTATCACAATTATTATTATAATTAATGTTATTTGAGCTATGAGAATAAAAACCAATCGATGTTGGTTTGGAAGAGTCCATAGTTCCACACCAAGGCTCTTATCATCTCCCTCAAACTCTTTAGGCAAGAGCCCGTGCTGAGGCAAGGTCAGCTTATTCTAAGCCAACCAACCAATTATTCCCTATGACGATGCTTTTTGTTGTTGTTGTTGTTGTTGTTGTTGTTGTTGTTGGTGTTATTTTTGCTGGGGTTGTTGTTGTTTTTGTTGGGTTGTTGTTGTTGCTGTTGTTTTTGTTTGGGTTCTTGTTGTTTTTGTTGGAGTTGGGTTGTTATTTTTTGTAGTTGTTGTTTTTTGTAATTGATGTTTTTGGTGGGGTTGTTGTTGTTGTTGTTTTTGTTGTTTGTTGATGGGGTTGTTGTTGTTGTTATTGTTTTGCGACATGTAAAGCAGCTTCTTATGTACCCCCATGAAAATCAACACAATAATTCAAGAAGAAAAAAAGGTTACATGGCCACATTTTCCAAATATTTGACTATCATTAAATTTCTTTCACTTTTAAATCAGTTTTATGATAGAATGTGAAATAGGAGTAAAAGGCAAGAAAATCTCTTGATTCTTTTACGTGGAGATAAATTCCTCTCTCTCTCTCTCTCTCTCTCTCTCTCTCTCTCTCTCTCTATCTCAATGACAAAAATCTCTTCGATATTATCCATCCAAGCGCTAGGCGGGGCAGCCGGGGCAGCCGGCCAGCACCATGCAGCCAGGGGCCGCCGGGGCGGCCAGGCAACGGCAGCCAGGGTACCCGACCAGGGGCACCCTGGGCAGCCGGCCAGCAGCAGCCGTGGAAGCAGTGCACCCGGCCAGCGGCAGCCAGGGCAGCTGGCTGCACCGGGCCAGCAGCACCCCAGGTAGCCAGTCAGGGGTACTCGAGGCAGCCGGTCAGGGGCAGCCGGCCAGAAATAGTCGGTCAGCGGCTGCCGGCCAGCGATAGCCGGGGTGCGGCAGCCGGGCCGTGATAGCCGAGCGTCAGCCGGGTCAGCCGGGCAGCCGGGTCACCCGGTCCGCGGCCGCTGTGTCAGCCGAAAAGTGGCAGCCGGCCAGGGATAGCCATGCAGCGGAAGCCGGGGAATCAGGGCAGCGGCAGCCGAGGCAGCCAAACAAGAAGCTGCCGGTGCAGCCGGCCGGAGGCAGTTGGGGACGGCGTCCAGCGGCAGCCGGCCAGGGATAGCCGTTGTAGCGGCAGCCGGGGCATCCAGGCAGCGGCAGCCCTGGCAGCCGGCCAGCAAGAGCCAGGGCAGCTGGGCAGAGGCAGTCGGGGCCGGCGGCCAGCAGCCGCCAGGGCCGACGGCCAGCGTCAGCCGTGGCTGCCGGCCAGAGGCAGCTGGGGCATCCAGGCAGCGGCAGCCTTGGCAGCCGGCCATCAAGAGCCAGGGCAGCTAGGCGGAGGCAGTCGGGCCCGGCGGCCAGCGGCAGCCAGGGCCGACGTCCAGCGGCTGCCGGCCAAAGGCAGCCTGGGCCGCCGCACAGCCGAGGCCGCCGGCCAGTGGCAGCCGGGACCGCCGGCCAGCGGCCGCCGGGGACCGCCGGCCAGCGGCAGCCGGGACTGCCGGCCAGCGGCAGCCGGGACCGACGGCCAAAGGAAACTGGGATCGCCGTGACAGCGGCAGCCGGGATTGTTGTGCCAGTGGCAGCCGGGGCAGTCGCCCAGCGGCAGCCAGCCAGCGGCAGCCATCCCGCGGTCGCGGGGGGGCAGCCGGCCAGCAGCAGCCATAGCGACCGGCAGGCGGCAGCGGGAGGCTGCCTAACATCGGCAGCCGGCCTGCGGCAGCGGTTTCTAGACGGGCAGCGGGGGCAGCCGGCCAGCGACAGCTGTGGCAGCTGGCCAGCGGCAGTCGGGGCATCCGGCCAGCGGCATCCGGGGCAACCGGCCAGCGGCAGCCGGGGCATCCGGTCAGCAGCAGCCGGGGCAGCCGGCCAGCCGGGGCAGCCAGCGCGGGGGCAGCCCGGCCAGCGGCAGCCGGGTCAGCCGGCCAGCGGCAGCCGGGGCAGCCGGCCAGCGGCAGCCGGGTCAGCCGGCCAGCGGCAGCCGGGTCAGCCGGCCAGCGGCAGCCAGTAGCAGCCGCGTCACCTGGCCAGCGGCAGACAACGGCAGCTGGCGCAGCCGCCCAGCGCCAGTGGCGGGAGCGGGGCAACCCCCAGTGCCAGAGGCGAGAGCGGGGCAGCCACCCAACGCCACCGGCGAGAGCGGGGCAACCGCCCAGCCCCAGCGGCGGGAGCGGGGCAGCCGCCCAATCCCAGCGGCGGGAGCGGGGCAGGCGCTCAGCGCCAGCAGCGGGAGTGGGGCAACCGGCCAGCGCCAGCGGCCGGAACTGGGCAGCCGGCCAGCGCCAGCGGCGGGAGCGGGGCATCCGGCCAGCGCCAGCGGCGGGAGCGGGGCAGCCGGCCAGCGCCAGCGACGGGAGCGGGTACAGCCGGCCAGTGCCAGCGGCGGGTGCGGGGCAGCCGCACAGCTCCAGCGGCGGGAGCGGGGCAGCCGCACAGCTCCAGCGGCGGGAGCGGGGCAGCCGCCCAGCGCCAGAGGGAGCCGGGTA
>NC_090727.1:123500855-123513355 GCF_036898095.1 Palaemon carinicauda | reverse complement strand
TGCAGACTGTGGACGGATAACGAGCCGGAAAGGAAAGGAGGGCCAATCATTGTCAACAAAGATGGGATGGAATGGAAGGGGGGTGGGAGTCAGAAATCAAGGAGCATTAAGTGGTAGATATTTTCCGTGAAAGAGTCACTGTACACAAAGGGTGAACATGTGGAGGATAGGTTTATATCAGGAACTACTTGTTTGATTTTCTTTGGCGCCATCCATAGTTATTTTAAAGTGGTTATGTATGTATGTATGTACTATATATATATATATATATATATATATATATGTATATATATATATATATATATATATATATATATATATATATATATATGTATATATATATGTATATATATATGTATATATATATATATATATATATATATATATACACTGTGTACACACACACACACACACACACATATATATATATATATATATATATATATATATGTATATATATATATATATATATATATGTATGTATGTATATTTACGTATATACTTATGATTTCAAAGTATTAACGTACATATGATTCTAGTCAATCTGAAACTATAGTATTTATATCTAACCGTTTTGTAGTATTTTTTTCAGCATAGCTGCACTCTATAACGTAAAGAAATATCTAATCATTTGTTTTTATTGCTTGATTTCTCTTGGCATACATTTTTAATTTGTAAATGATTATGCAATCACTGTACGTGATTTACATTATTATTGCTGTGGTAGTAACTCAAACTTAAAAATTTGCCGTAAAAACGGTAAAAAACATGGAATTACTTTTGCCAAACATTTACCGTTCTTAAAAACGGATATATTTACGTAAAGGAGTGATATTACGGCCACCAACCCGTAAAAGATAGTATTAAGAAAGTAGGGTTAAAATTACGGTCACATGTATTACTGAAATACGACTGAGAACAGAATATTTTGACGGAGAATTTTCGATTTGAATTACGGTATTTTTTCCAAGTGTAACAGGCTTTATATTATACGTGATTTGACGAAGGACGCTTTGGATTTTGGCAATAAAGTCGTATATATTACATTATATAGATTCCGTTTAGATTATTATGATTAACTGTTAGCGCAATTCCCAAGTTAACTCGTCATGAGAAGAGTGTCTGAACACTTTTTTTTTTTTTTTTTACAATTCTTGTCTTATCCGATTCGCTTCCTTCCTCAGCATACCAAGTATTATTATGCCATTGTCATTCATTCTCCTTTTTACTCATTATTCGTTATAGAACGCGTTATCACCAGTGGCGTAGCTAAGGGCGGGCATGGGTGGGCACATGCCCATCCATGAGAATCCTGTGCCCACCCAGGTGCCCACCCACTGGCCATGGCCTCAATATATTGACGAAATATGTTCTCATATGATAAATGTTTTCCCCAGCAGGAATATGCCTCATGATTTAAAATCTCGCGAAAGTGATTGAATAATATTAATAGTGTAATAAAGTGTTATCAGTTGTACGTATATTTCATTGCAATACGTTCACTTTTTAGTGATAGATATTCAATTTTATTTTGCGTGATTGTTTTTTATCCGGAAAGAAGAAGAAATGCTAGTGAGTATTTACAAATGAACTCTTACAACAAAGAAATATTTTACATTTGTGTAAATATGTGTATATATAATTACACACAAACACACATACACACACATATATATATATAATATATATATATATATATATATATATATATATATATATATATATATTATATATATATATATATATATATATACATATCTGTGTGTATGTATATTCCATATATAAAATGCATATATAAGTGTATGGTATTACATATAGACACCTCAATGTGTTTATATATATATATATATATATATATATATATATATATATATATATATATATATGTATATATATATATATGTGTATGTTTGTATATATATATATATATATATATATATATATACATATGTGTGTGTGTCTGTACATATATATATATATATATATATATATATATATATATATATATATATATATATATATATATATATATATATATATATATATATATATATATATATATATATATATATATATATTTTATTGGTGATAGGATATTAGCAGACCTAAGGTATGCTGATGGCGCCGTCCTTGTTAGCAGAACACCACAAAATTTGCATTGGTTGCTTATCAGAATGCATGGAATATCACACTAGGTTGGGCTTAAGATTAATTTAAGGAAGACAGATGATGACAACGGAGTACACAATGGAAGATGAAATATAATTGGAAAGAGAAAGGAGCAATGTGGTAGAATCATTTAAGTATTTAGGAACTATGATCTTCAATGCAGGGTCTTTAGAATTCGAGTTTAGTGAAAGATTGAAGAATCAGACAATGGCTAGGCTGAGTAAAATTTGGAAATCAAATCACCTGAAATTTCATATAAGAATCAGACTATACATCAGTTTAGTGAGATCGGTGTTACTGTACAGACATGAATTATGATATGACAATGAAACAATCTCCAATAGATTTAGTGGATTTGAGAACAAAATCAACAGAAGGATATTGGGAGTTGAATGGCTGGACAGGATTAAAATGAAAATATAAGAGATATTACTCGAGTGCCATATGTAGATATCATAATGAGGGGTAGATGTAGATGATTTGGTCATGCTTACTAAACGTTTAGCTGGGCTTCACAGGGCACGAGAAGATGGATGACCCAGGCCTACATGGCTGAGGACTATGAAGCGTGAAGTAGATGATGTATAGAGAAGTATTGAATTAAAAAGTCGATAGAGAAGACTGGTGAAATCTAACCGAGGCCCTTTACGTCAATAGGTGTGAGAGGAGGTGATGATATATGTATATATATATATATATATATATATATATATATGTGTGTGTGTGTGTGTGTGTGTATGTGTGTGTGTATTTATGTATGTATATATATATTTCAAATAAGCCATATATATTAATACATTAAAGTCTGGATTCTCTTAACGACCTCGGGATCTAAGCCCAAGGCGGAACCGCCCAAAGACTATGATATCGGACCGGCAGGGATTTGAACCCTAGTCCAGGATCAAATCCCCGCCGGCTAGGGTTCAAATCCCCGCCGGTCCGATATCATAGTCTTTGGGCGGTTCCGCCTTGGGCTCTGATCCCGAGGTCGTTAAGAGAATCCAGACTTTAATGTATTAATATATATGGCTTATTTGAAATATGAAAGAAACACGTTTAAATGTGCAAAAAATTTATCATATATATATATATATATATATATATATATATATATATATATATATATATATATATATATATATATATATATACAGTATGTGTGTGTTTGTATCATCATTATCATAATTCGTCACTAGTCCACTACAAAACAAAGGCCTTAGACATGTCCTTCCACTCAAGTCTGTTAATGGTATTCCTAAGCCGGTTTATACCAGCAAATTTTCTTAGTTCATATCCATTCTGTTATTCTTTATGTCCATCTATATGTCAATATCTTTATGTCCTACCCATGTTCATTTCTTTTTCTTATATGTTGTTAGAATAACCTTTAATTTAGTTTGGTCACGTATCCGTGTTGCTATATCTTCTGTCTTCTAGTGTTAATGTTATTCTCATCATCCTGTTTTCCATAGCTCTTTGGGTTGTAACTAGCTTTTGTTCTAAGTATTTAGTAAGGCTACACGTTTATGATTTGTTTATATACTGTATATGTATATATGTATCGTATCTATGTATGCATGTTTACATATAAATGTTACATGGATGAATTCTCACATATTCCAGATTCCCAAGTTTTGCTGTGATGCTAAAATGAATTCAGACTAATCAATTGATCCGGTATTCTGAGCTAAGATATATGCTGAATTTCGCTTTATTTATCCATTGCACCATTATCAATATATTTTTTTTTCCTGTTTCATCTAAATCACATTCGATTGAGAATTGTTTTGAGTTAATTTCAGTGCACTTACTCTTTTAGAAATATGTTAATTGTTTATTAGATTTACTACAGTCAGCTAACCTTCACTTGGCAAAAGCTGTATAATTATTTGAAACTGTAACAGTTCAGCTTGAAGAAATGCGTTCTGGTCCATCTTGTTTTAATGCTTTGTGGGATGAGGTGGAGAAGAGTTCGACAGCTCTTTGTTTTGATACTTCAGAGTCTAGAACATCAAGGAAACATAGAATTTCTACAAAATTGCATGAGTTTGTTGTTGGTGATTCTATTGGAGAACAGTCAGGAAGCACACACTTTGAATTCATAGTTAAGGATTCATCACGAATCCACTTTTCTACCCTATTGTGCCTGATATGTTGTAAGAAGTGAAAAACATTACAGTCACTCAACGCACAAAGGATGGAATTCTTATCCTTTGGGCTTATTCATGTCCATTATGCCCACACTGATGATCTCAAACATAAGCTGTTCTCTGCAAAACGCATGCTATAAAGACGTTACAAAAGCGTAAGTGACACTGGAAGGCCCAAATCATTATTAGACTTGCCGAAATTTTTTAATCCATATGAGAAGACATTTCTGTTGTTACCTATGTCGTCGGCTTCAGCAGAGACAAACCTCTCTTCTCTGAAGTATCTTAAGACTACTCTCATAAATGCAATGGGAAATGCTAGATTAAACAATCTTGCTGCGTTGTCAACTGAGAGTAGGAAAGTTTAAAGTCTAGTTTTAGAAAAAAAATTTATAGATAGGTTTACAGAAAATTACAAGATTAAGAGAATATTACAAAAGTGAGTCGTGTCGCAGTAGTCTGTTGCTTAGTCAAATATTATGTATAGCAAGCAATTTTTCTTATTTTTTTACTTTCAACATATATATATATATATATATATATATATATATATATATATATATATATATATATATATATATATATGTGTGTGTGTGTGTGTGTGTGTATATATGTATATACTGTATATATATATATATATATATATATATATATATATATATATATATATATGTATATATATATATATATATATATATATATATATATATATATATATATATATAGTATATACATATATACACACACACTCACACACACACACACACACACACATATATATATATATATATATATATATATGATTTCATTCATCCATTTAATTTTATTTTAAGAGTACCTAATACATGATATATTTATGAAAGTTATTTTTTTCTTGTATTTCCATAATTATATTGTACAGTTTCTATACGCACATGAATTAATGCGTTTTGCATAGCTCACTTTATGTTTTTAATTTTATATTTGTAATTCTACCAATTTTGTAATTACATATGATAATGTATCTGAATGTAAGAGAATCACAGATAGGGTATAATGACTGATTATCCACCGCTAATCTCAGAATATGCCCTAATACCTTTCTTATTCGGTTTCAAAATCCTTCGGCATATATGGGCTCGATCCGATAGCTGTGTCCTCCCATATATAGCTGTACCATCTTGATTCCCACCCACTGACAAACTTCCAGCTACGCCACTGGTTATAACTTATTTTGTTTTCATTTTTTATCAATTTGTTATTATTTACTGTAAATTTCCATCAGGTAAGTTATCTTAAATATTCAAAAGCACCGCGTTAATCATTTGAACGTCAGGGAGATTACATAGATTAATGGCCAATAGAGGATTATATGAAAATGTAATTAACGAATAGCTATTTTCACCAATTACTCCAAACTAAAAATTGGACCCTTTTTATAGTTGGTGATTTAAGAAACAAGCAATTATTCCGACTGTTATTTAGCGCCTTTTACCCAACTAAATCTTAAAGGTTGCTCATGAATGGCAGAAGCAAGGGCCAGTGACATTGCTCTAGCAGGACAATGATTGCCTAGAAACTGACTATATACATATGACCAGTGACCAAGCCCCTTTCTACCTAAGCTAGGACCAGGGACGTTCAGGCAATGGCTGTTGATGAATCAGCAGGTAGGCTTATATGTTCCCCAAACCCTACATCCTTAATCACAAGGATGGTGAAGTTGCAGACATTACAAGAAACTATCGAGCTTGAGCGGGTCTCGAACTCCAGTCTAGCAGATCACCAGGCAGGGACGTTTCTAATAGACCACCAACAATCCCTAAGTGAACAATTAATATATTCATATTTGACTACAGGAGGTAGAGAGCTCCTGCATGAATCTATATTAATTACTGTAAAATGCTCCTTGTGCCTAAAGGAAAATGCTATCTCAATTGCTTTATTATTATTATTATTATTATTACTTACTGAGCTACAGACATAGTTGGAAAAGCAGGATGCCAAAACCCCAAGGGCTCCAACAGGGAAAATAGCCCAGAGAGGAAAGAAAATAAGGAAGTAAACTAAAAAAGAAGTTTAAGGAGAATAAAAACATTAAAATAAATCTTTCATAAATAAACTATAAAAACTTCAAAATAACAAGAGAAAGAGAAATACGATAGTGCCCGAGTGTACCCTCAAGCAAGAGAACTCTTAGCATAAGGAAGCAAACGTAAGATAAAAATGTTAGACGATTTCATCGTCTATCCATCTGTCTCATTATCTACTTACAGGTATATATTTTTATAGATACTACTACCGGCTCTCATCACCAGTTAATTTGCAAAACTCACTTTATTTGTCCGCTTTTTATGAAATTTTATTAGATCTAGTTTGCGGTGTCACAGTTGCGTGCTAAGGAGGCATTTTGATTTTTTTTTCATGTACGTCTCCAAGTCTTCAATCTTTTTTAATTTCTTGAAGCCTCCTGACTAGTACAGTGGTAACGTGTTTGCCTAGCATTCGCATGGTGGCAGATTGATCCCAGCCCGGGACCGTGAATTTAAACGGTTTACTGGGGAGACCACTGCTGTGGTTGGGCACCACATTAGGGGTTGGGCTTGCCCGGCTGACGTTCTGGTGAACATCTATTCTGATGAAACTGAAACTAGACACCTTTAACCTTTTAACCTTTAAAAATATATTAATTAAACCGAGTGCAGTAGGACTACGACTATATTGATTAAGTTTAATCAAATTATATAACTTTCTGCAAGGGAGAAAGCCTTAGGCCTTAATTCAATCAGACTAAAGCCAATTGAAACAGTCTCTACATTCCTCCAACCTTTATTCCAAAACTTTGGAATTACTTTCCCTCTTAAAGACTATCGGCATTCCATAATATCTTGAGATAAGAGAGGACCGCCTGAGGATAAGACTCTGAGGGAATCCTCTCATACAAAGCTTTGCTCTTCCCATTGACGTTAGTCTGTGATCGTCCGACATCAAAGATAAATCAATAGGTTTTGAACAATTAGTTCTCTAGGATTGTTGTGGCCTGATTGGTAACGTCTCTGTGTGGTGTTTGCCTGACGGGGGTTCGAATCCCGTTCAGACTCGTTAGTGCTATTAGTGTCTGCAACCTTACCATTCTAGTGACCTAAGTTTGGGGGTTTTCGGGGAGCCTATAGGTCTATCTGCTGAGTCATCAGCAGCCAGTGCCTGGCCATGGTTTGGCAACGCTATGTTGATGACATTTTCACATATTGGGATGATAGCTGGGGAGATTTTAATATATTTGTCAATAATCTAAATTCCCTAGTCCCTAGTATAAAATTTAAAACGGAATGGGAAAAAGATGGAAAATTAGCCTTTTTGGACATACTAATTATATGGGAATCGACATGGTGTAATTTCACTGTGCATAGAAAACCAACTTTCTCTATTTCCTACATTAATTTCTTTAGTTATCACGACATTTCAGTAAAAATTGGAGTAGCTTGTAATCTATTTCTTAGAGGTTTGAGAATCTGTTCCCCAGCCTACCTAAGTAAAGAATTTGAAATCACACGTAAACAACTCGCCCAGCTATTCTACCCAACGTATGTCATAAAAAAGGCCATCAACAAAGCCAACACGATTTATTATAAAGATCATGTTACTAACCAAAGAGATTTTAAAAATAAGATAAAACTCCCATATACAGAAGGTATTAAAAATATAATAAATAATATCAAAACTGAGAACCCCTTTGTTTTTTCATATCCCAAGGCCATAGGAAGCGCGCTTATTAATGTTTATCAAAATAAAGGAGATATAGAATCCGGCGTTTATAAAGTACCATGTGGGGATTGTGAAAAAGTCTACGTCGCTATCTCAAAGATTATCCGAACACAAAAGATCTGTTAGGTATGGCTATGAAAACTCAGGGATTTTCGTTCACCTTAGAGATTTAGGGCACCAGATTAACTAGAGTGAGTCGTCTCTGCTTTTTAAGAGTACCTGTCCATACAAAAGAAAAATCCTGGAATCAGCCATCATATATCAATCAAACACATTGAACCTATCTGGCGGCCAATGGAAAGCTGACACAGTGGGCAATACTCTTCTCAACCCTATCATTAAGAAGATAATCCACGGAGACCGACCACCAGATATGCATCAGAGGTCAAGACTTCCTGCGAGCGGCTCAACAATAAGAACACGCACCTGGATGTAATTAAATTTGGCTAATCCTTCCAGCAATTATAACAACTGTAGAACAATTGAACACACCCTTTTGCTTTCATATATAAACCGTCACTTTCCACTGTATTCTTCATTTTTACTTTACATCCTGAAGAGGGTCAATGTTTATTGACCGAAATATAGTGATTTATTTATTTCCTGTTTCTTTTATGAGTCTTTTTAAAATATGTATATATATATATATATATATATTTATATATATATATATATATATATATATATATATATATATATATATATATATATATATATATGTGTATATATATGTATATATGTATATATATGCATATATATATGTATATATATATATATATATATATATATATATATATATATATATGTACATATATAGTATATATATATTATATATACATATATATATGTATATATACATATATATATATACATATATATATATAAATACATATATATATATATATATATATATATATATATATATATATATATATATACTGTATATATCTATATATATACATATGTATATATACACATATTTACATATATATATTTACTGTTGTTATTATTATTATCATTATTATTATTATTACTATTATTATTATTATTATTATTATTATTATTATTATTATTAGCCAAGCTACAACCCTAGTTGGAAAAGCAAGATGTTATAAGCCTAAGGGCTCCAATAGGGCAAAATAGCCCAGTGAGGAAAGGAAATAAGGAAACAAATAAAAGATGAGAACAAGTTAACAATAAATCATCCTAAAACAGTAACAACGTCAAAACAGATATGTCCTATATAAACTATTAACATAAAAAAAAACAGATATGTCATATATAAACTATAAAAAGACTCATGTCAGCCTGGTCAACATAAAAACATTTGCTCCAACTTTGAACTTTTGAAGTTCTACTGATTCAACTACCGGATTAGGAAGATCATTCCACAACTTGGTAACAGCTGGAATAAGACTTCTAGAATAATGTGTAGTATTGAGCCTCATGATGGAAGGCCTGGCTATTAGAATTAACTGCCTGCCTTGTATTACGAACAGGATAGAATTGTCCACGGAGATCTGAATGTAAAGGATGGTCAGAGTTATGAAAAATTATATGCAACATGCATAATGAACTAATTGAATGATGGTGCCAAAGATTAGTATCTAGGTCAGGAATAAGAAATTTAATAGACCGTAAGGTTCTGTCCAACAAATTAAGATGAGAATCAGCAGCTGAACCCCAGACAGGAGAACAATACTCAAAACAAGGTAGAATGAAAGAATTAAAACACTTCCTCAGAATAGATTGATCACTGAAAATCTTAAAAGACTTTCTCAATAAGCCAATTTTTTTTGTGCAATTGAAGAAGACAGACCTAATGTGTTTCTCAAAAGTAAATTTGCTGTGGAGAATCACACCTAAAATTTTAAGTCATACAAATTTAAAGAAACATTATCAATACCGAGATCCGGATGTTGAGGAGCCACCGTCCTTGACCTACTTACAATCATACTTTGAGTTTTGTTAGGATTCAACTTCATACTCCATAATTTGCACCATTCACTAATTTTAGCTAAATCTCTATTAAGTGATTCACCAACCCCAGATCTACATTCAGGGGATGGAATTGATGCAAAGCAAGTAGCATCATCTGCATATGCAACAAGCTTGTTTTCTAGGCCAAACCACATGTCATGTGTATATAGTATGAAAAGTAATGAGCCAAGAGCACTACCCTGTGGAACATCGGATATCACATTCCTATACTTGCTATAGTGCCCATCAACAACAACTCTTTGAGATCTATTTCTTAAAAAATCAATAATAATGCTAAGAAACGACTCACCACTCCCAACTGTTTGAGTTTGACAATAAGGGCCTCATGATTAATACGGTCAAAGGAAGCACTAAAATCAAGGCCAATCATACAAACTTCCTGACCACAATCAAGGGATTTCTGTACAGCATTGGAGATTGTGAGAAAGGCATCACATGCTCCAAGGCCTTTACGGAAAGCAAATTGCAAATTAGGGAATAAATGATTACCTTCAGCAAACCTATTAAGACGTTTTTCCAGAAGACGCTCAAAAACTTTAGTTAATATGGGAGTTATGGAAATTGGGGAGTAATCAGTGGGACTTGAGCTACCACAAACACATTTACATAGAGGAGTAACATTACCAATCCTCCAACAAGTGCTAAAAGCTAACTTGCGCAAAATAACAAATAACTTTGGAGCTAAGAAATCTGCTGTCTTTATAAAAAACCATGGAAAAATGCCTATTGGGTCTGCACCTCCATAAGCATCGAGGTCCATCAACAGAACTTTAATTTCACGAGATCAAAAAGCTTAACTAGTTATTTTAGCCTCAGGAAAACTTGAATGAGGAAGTTCAAGTTTTTCATTACTGTTTACTGTCAAAAACATCAGCCAAAAGGGTTGCCTTTTCCTTCGGACAGTGAGTGACTGAGCCATCTGGTTTAAGTAAAGGAGGAACTGTTGCATCTACACCAAAGAGTGCAGATTTATGGGTAGACCTCCATTTATGTTCCTGAGTTGTACCTGAAAGGGGTTCTTTTTTGGTTAAATTGTACTCCTTTTCAGTTGAGGCATAAACTCTCTGAGCAAAAGCTCGAAGCCGAGTATAGTTATTCCAGGTCAAATCTGATCTGTTACCCTTCCAAAGATGATAGGCCTCCTGCTTCTCCAAACAAGCACGTCTACAATCATCATTGACCCACGGTTTGTCCTTCATTCAGTACCTTAGCACACGAGAAGGGATATGCCTATCAATTATGTTGGCTATATTCTCATTCAAAGGGACATTCGGGTTCCCATCAAATGTCATCTTCAATGTGTTGTAATATTAGACTTGTTAGGTTACATCTTCAAGTAAGTCTAGGTAAGTTAACTTTAAAATAGTTTATTCCTTTAAAACAGCTATTAACATCTCCATCACAGGAGTATAGATGGTTTGGTCGGATGACCATTCCGTATGACAACTTAATAAGAACTGGTTAAAATATCTATATCACAGATATCGTATAATCAGTTATCTCAGCATTTAAACACATAATGTAAACTAAACATTAATAGAGGAAGACACCTGCATCCGGTGTGACACAACTCTTTCTCACGGTTTGTATTTGTGTTTATTCTTCATAAAAATGTTACATTGCTGAGGTTTGGCATTCGCATCCTGGTTATGACATGACTATGGCATTTCTCACACTCGCTCCTACTTCCATATTGACCTCTTAGGTCATGTATTTAAACATGTAATTTTACATCGTCGTCGGCGCCCACTCGTGTCCAAGTATTGGGTTCTGTCGTTAGCCATCAGCCTCCTATCTAGGGAGGGTAGGTGGTGGGCGGGGCTGTTCTAATCGCTATCTCCTTCTTCTCCTCCTAGCCTCCTCATTTTGTCTCCTCCTCTCCCCGAAGTCCACGGTGCCATGGTGTACTGTACTTCAGGTTTTCCTGTCCCTGGCTGTTTCTTCCCATGAGGAAGGATCGATGTCAGTTATAGCCAGGGTGTGCTTTAGTTGATCTTTATAGCGCATTTTCGGGGCTCCTCGTGGTCTGGTGCCCTGGGTCAGTTCTCCGTAGAATATTTTCTTTGGGAGCCTAGATGGATCCATCCTATGCACGTGTCCTATCCAGCGTAGGCGGTGGTGGATGATGGTGGCCTCCACGCTGGTCAGCGAGGCACGTTCTAAGACTTCAATGTTGGTGGTGTGGCTCTCCCAGGGGATTTTCAAGATCTGCCTCAGTTTCATTTATTGGAAGCGTTCTAGGTTTTTAATATCGTTTCTATATAGCGTCTATGTTTCACATGCATACAGGAGCGTGGAGAGGACTACTTCCCTGAACACCATTATTTTGGTGGTCATTGTTAGTGCGTGGTTGTTAAATACGCGGCAGTTGAGTCGGCCAAAGGCAGAGTGGGCTGCCCTGATCCTGTTCTCCACGTCCTTTTTGCTTGTGGGAGC
>NC_090727.1:123450855-123495855 GCF_036898095.1 Palaemon carinicauda | reverse complement strand
GAGGAAGGTTTTTCCCCCTTCCCAGGGAGAACTGTCTGCATCTTAATCACTTCACAGACTCCTTCTGCTGTTGCTCTCTTCGCCTAGACAACACTCCCCCCCCTTGCTGTCTTCACCTAGACAACACTCCCCCCCCTTGCTGTCTTTGCCTAGACGACACTCCCCCCCTTGCTGTCTTCGCCTAGACGACACTTCCCCCCTTGCTGTCTTCGCCTAGACAACACTCCCCCCCTTGCTGTCTTCACCTAGATGACACCCCCCCCATGCTGAGTCTCTCTTCCTTCGGGAGGAGAGCATAGTCTTAGACAAGTCTCTCCTGAAGTGATCAGCTCTCTCATGAGAGGGGCCACTCATAGAGACTCCTCTTCGGAGGATCGCTACTGCTAAGGTCAGCTTGCTGGACTTACCGGCCCTCATGGGCGTCATCAGGTCCTGGTCGTCCTACCAGCAGACTTACCAGCGCAACCTTGCGCTGCTGCTTAGTCTGACGACTTCGGGCCTTGACTCTTCTATGGACCTTTCACGGTCGCCATCGGTAGATGTTCGCCCTTCCAAAGGGCACATCCCAGTTCCTGATCGTCCAGCCAGCTGACCTGCCGACCTACCAGCGCAACCTTACGCTGCAGTTAGTCCTTGGACTTTGGTCCTGGAATCTTCCGTGGACCTTTCACGGTCGCCATCAATGGATGATCGCCCTTCCAAAGGGCTCATCCCAGTTTCTGGTTGTCCTGCCAGCCGACTTGCCGACCTACCAAGGCTACCTTTAGCTACAGTTAGTCCGTGGACTTCGGTCCTGGACTTTTCTGTGGATCGTTCCTGCAACTGCGCGCCAGTGCTTTCCTATGTGCCTGCCCTCATGCGCGCCAGCATTTTCATGAGCGCCATTGCTTCCACGTGCGCTAGCACCAACAGTGTTCTGCACGCATAGTCTTCCCTGTGCGCGCGCCAACAGCCTTCTTGTGCACGCCAGCCCTCTTACGCGCACGCTAGCCCTCTTACGTGCGCGCCAGCCCTCTTACACGTGAGCCAGCTCTCTTATGCATGCGCTAGCCTTCTAATGCACGCGCCAGCTCTCTTATGCGCGTGCCAGTTCTCTTATGCGCGTGCCAGCTCTTTTATGTACGACAGCACTCTTACGCGCGACAGCCCTCTTACACGCGACTGCCCTCTTACGCATGTCAGCCCTCTAACACGCGCCAGCCCTCTTACGCACACGTACACCATCCCGTTTACGCGCACGCACATCAGCAGTCTTCCGCATGTGTGCGCCAGTTTTCAGTGAATGCGCAGAAGAGCGCTGGTTGGCAGGTGAGCGCTGGCTTTTTGGCAAGAATTGGCGCATTGGATCTGAGACCGCAAATGTGCAGTAGAGTGCTGGTCTGTGCGCTGGCGAACAGGCAAGCGCTGGCTCTTTGTGAAGAGTTGGCGCATTGGCGAGCGCAAGTGAGCAGGAGGATGCTGTATATGAGAGCGCAGGTAAGCGCTGGCGTGGAGTAAGGTACTATGTAGGGTTTTGTGCAGTCTCCCTAGAATGTGCAGAAGCGTGTGACTGGTTGCGCAAGGGCGGGTGCATGGGCACGCGATTGCGTGATGTGCGTGCGCCAGCCCTCTTATACGCACGCGCCACGCATTCGCGGGCCCATGCACCCGCTCCTACGCAACCAGGCACGCGCTTTTGGGCATTCTAAGGGGACTGCACAAAACTCTACACAGTGCCTTACTGCGCGCCAGTGCTCACCTGTGCTCTCATATCCAGCACCCTCCTGCTCAACTGCGCTCGCCAATGCGCCTACTCTTATCAAAGAGCCAGCGCTTGCCTGTTCACCAGTGCTCTTCCACGCTCTCCTGCGCAGTTGGGGTCTCAGATACAATGCTCCAGTTCTTGCCAAAGAGCCAGTGCTCGCAGATCCAATGCTCGCCAATGCGCCAGCACTCACTTGCGCACCAGCGGTTGCCTGCTCCCCAGCGCTCTTCTGCGCATTCACTGAAAACTGCGCTTCCGCAGAAACTGAGCACCAGCATCATCCTGTGTGCCATCGCTCCATTACTCTCCTGCACACTCGCGCAATAGGCAAAAAAAAAAAAAAAGAAAATTTTTTGGACAGGTCACCATTGCCCCATTCCTCTCCCCGCAAACGCATAACAGGGAAAACGGGAAAAGAGGAAAGACGTTTCACAGAAGGATTCAAGATCCTGAAGATTCCATCTTCCAAGGAGAATCAAATCGGGGTATCCTTGGTCCGTGTCTCTTCTGAAGTTCTCCTTAACAGCCCACCATCAGCAAACAAGAAAGCATCAGCAGACTGATCTCTAGATCACTGTTTGCTGATGGCTAGTTCACGGTTTGCTGATCGCTAGCTCGCCGATCACCAGATCGCCAGTTGCTAGCTCAGCTCTGATCATTGACCTCTAGTCTCTCCAATGACTAATGATTTCTATCGATGACTGTCAACAGGAAACGGTCCCCTCCGGAAGGGGGAAGGGGCCAACGACGTCGATGCGCATGTGGCCGAAACGTCTCATGGGTTACTTGAAGTTCCCGATTTCTGATGTTGTGTGTCGGGAAATTTTGCTTGTTTGGCAGTTGATTCAGCTGCGGGCGGGCCCACTGGGTGATGTCCTTCCTCATCCCGTGCCAGATGAATTTGCTGGATATGATTCTTGCCGTAGTTCTGCCCAAGGGATGGGAGAGGGAGTGAACTATACCGAAGACGGCTTTTCTTCGAGAGGAGGGTACCAGGGGCCTGGCATGGCCAGTACTGACGTCGCAGAGGAGGGCCGTGTTAATGACCCTAACGTCTTCCCATTTTGAAGCCACGATGGCTGTCCGGTAGGCTGGAGTTTCTGGGTCAAATTGTTGCTCATGTGCCAGGTTCTCGTAGTCAATGCCGAGGTGAACGGCATTTATTTCAATCCTGGAGAGGGCGTTGGCCACCAGATTTTTCTTCCTTGGTACGTATGGGAGTGTGCATCCGAATTCTGCTATGGCGGCGAGGTGTATCTGTTGACGGGTTGACCAGGCGTCACCTGTCCTTGTGAAGGCGTGGACAAGTGGTTGATAGTCAGTTCGAATGGTGAAAGGGGTACCTTCTAAAAGGTACTTGAAGTGTTTTACGATAGGCTGCAGGGTGCCGTTGACCACTTGCTCTAAGGTTGCTCCGCATGCTGTGTTGCTGGCGTCGGTGGTCAGCTGCAGGGGTGCTCCTGGGGTGACGAAGGCCAACGTTGTAGCTCTGGCGAGGGCTGCCTTCGTCTTTTTTAATGCTGACTGCTGCTCTGCGTTCCAGGACAACGATTTCGGTTTACCCTTCAAGACATCGGACGGTGGCGCTGAGATACCTGCAATGTTAGGGATAAATCGCCTGTAATAATTAACCATTCAGAGGAATTCTTGTAGTTCTTTGATGGTTTTTGGTGGTGGGAATTCTTCTATCGCCTTAGTTTTCTATGTTAGGGGACGTACGTCTTCATTGGAGATTTTGTGGCCCAGGAAGTCGATGGAATCGGCGCTAAAAGTGCACTTGTCAAACCGTACGATTAGCCCGTTGTCCTGGAGTCGATGGAGAATGGTTCGAATGTGCTGAAGATGTTTGTCTTGCGATTTTGAAAATACCAGGGTGTCGTCTAGGTAGCAGCAGCAAAATGTTCAAGTCCCCAAGGATGCTGTCCATCAGACGCTGGAACGTTGCCCCGGCGTTACTGAGTCCGAAAGTGGAGTATGCGAAGACGTAGGTGCCGAAGGGGGTGATAATGGCCGTCTTTGGAATGTCGTCTGGGTTGACATGGACCTAGAAATAGTATTTTAAAATATCCATTTTAGAGAAGATTTTAGCCCCATTCAGGGCCCCGGTGAGGTCCTGGATGTTGGGTAAAAGATAATGGTCAGATGTGGTGACGAGGTTGAGGCGTCTGTAATCTCCGCACGGACGCCATGTCCCGTCTGATATGCTGACCATATGGAGAGGGGAGGCCCATGGGCTGGAGGCCTTCCTGCATACGCCCAGAAATCTCCTGGAAGGTCTGTTTTGCTTCGTGGAGTTTGTTAGGTGGTAGGCGGCGGAACTTTGCATGCGTTGGCGGACCCCTCATTATGTGGTGGTAGATGCCGTGCCTAGCGGGTTGTCCTGTTGTTGGTCGTAACTCAGGCTTGAATACGTCCGGGAATTCATGGTGGAGGATGTTGTATCTGTGGGTAGAAACAGAGTGAGCGGCGAGCATTGAAAGGCCCAGGATTAAGGCTGTGGTTTGGAATGAATCAATGTCTATTAATCTTTTCTGGGCAATGTCGACCAGGAGTCCGTGATAGCCTAGGAAATCTGTTCCCAGGGTAGGGTTTGTAACATCAGCGATGATAAAATTGCAAGTGAAAGGCATTTGTAATTAGCAGAGTTTTGTCTGTTTCGTCCCGTAACTCTTTATACGTGTGCCGTTGGCTGCTGTAAGGCTTGTTGAAGAGTCAATTGGTTGATTCTTTTCAGCTTTTGTAGGCAGCAATAGGGAGTGGGTGGCCCTCGTGTTTACCAGAAATCTTTTGTTTGATAGGCTGTCTTTGATTTAGAAGGCCGTGTGCGTGGGGGTGAAGGTTGCGGCCACTTTGTGTGGCTGCCTTGGCTGTTTTTTGGAAATGAGCAGGGCAGCACGCAACGTCTTGCATCTTTACCAAATCTTTTGTGGTAGAAACACCATGTTAGTTCGTGGTTGTGGTAGTTTGGCCTTGTGATGGCGGGGCAGGTTTAGTCTGAAGTGGAATCTTCCGCTGATACTTCGCTGATGGTGTTGGTTGCGGCGAGTTTTGAAGCTCTAACTGCGTCGAAAAGATGCTGCGCTCTCCTGATGAGGTTGTCTGTTTCCAGCTGGTGGGGTTGCGGGAGTTGGATCCTGACTTATGTTGGAAGGTGACCTAGGAAGATTTCTCTGTCTAGGTCGATCTTCCTTCTGTTTCTGTCTGAATCTCGGCCAGGGAGGAAAATTAAATTCTGCAATTCTTCCCATGCTTCTGTCGGAGATTAGTCACGGAGGGGTTGCTCCATTTAGTCGAAAATTCTGTGGGCACGTTCAGGGACGGGCGGAGAGTAGAGCTCTATAAGCTTTGCCCGAAGTTCTATGTATGATGGACGACCTGCCCGGGACTCAAGCCATTGTGCCAACCTATCAAAAACGTCTTCTGGTAGGGCTGACAGTATGAGGTTTTCAAGGTCGATCTCCGTGTGAGTCCTGTGATGTGAAATTAAACGTCTGCACGGGTCAGCCATGCCGAGACGTTTTTGTGTGAGAATGGCAGGAGCTTGATGTTCGCCAGGTTGGCGTGTTTTTTTGCGGGCAAGGTCGCGGGTGGGTTGAATACGGTGGTCTTGTCGGCCGCGAAACCGGTTAACTCGTTGTTAGGCTTCGGAATTTTTTTCGCCAAAACGCTCACGAGAGCGCCGTATTTAGTCCGTTAATGGCGGTTTCAACGTACCTCACAATCCAAAACACTCGAGCGAGTGCCGTTTTAAGTCCGCTAATGGAAATGAGTGTCCAAGGGCATTTCTGCTCCTGGGTCACCAGTTGTGAGGATACAGAGAGACAGTTTCCGACACTGATGATTTATTGACGTGAGAGCCGGACTACATTGAGACGTGCGGACGTACAAGTAGCACAGAAAATACCTGAGGCAGATTAGCCAGGCTTAGGTTTAAATTTGTTTCTTTTGGTACAAAAATCATTGAATAATCTTAATCTTACCAAGAGGAAAGTGGCCACGGAACAATTACAGTGCTGTAGTTAACCCATTGACTGAAGAAGAATTGTTTGGTAATCTCAGTGTTGTCAGGTGTATGAGGTCAGAGGCGAATATGTAAAGAATAGGCCAGGCTATTCGATGTATGTGTAGGGAAAGGGAAAATTTAGTGTATAAAAGGGATTTTGACATAGGAAACATCTATTTATGGGCTTGAACCATGTCGTCCTGATGGAGGTTCCTTTTGGCAACTTTTTACCGTATAATATTTCTGCGATTGATATTACAAGAGAATTACCGACAGGTATCACGGGCTTCCAACCCCCGGAAACGACTATCCGAAGATATCGTGTATAATTAGGGACGTATCCCAAGATAACCATAGATATCTGCACCCCAAACCGACTTTACCCAGTCTAATCCTCTAAAGGGAAGGATAAGTAAGGATTCATTACATATCACCTTTCGGTGCTCCTATATGATCCCGCCTCACCATTCCACGTCACAGGTGAGCTACTGTGAAATAGAAGCCTCCAACAAGCAAAGGGGTGGGAGAAATAGGAAGTAACAGGTGGGCCATCAGGACGACATGGCTATCTGACCCAAAAATAGATTTTTCCTACGTCAAAATCCCTTTTTTGGGCTCGAGCCATGTCGTCCTGATGGAAGTGTACCAGAGAATTATTTTATACTCGGTGTGAGGCTTTTGCATGTAAAAACCTCCCAGTAATAGAGGCTATGGCAGGTCCCAAGACAAGAGAACAGCGGTTTGATTTTGGAGTCTCCCGTCTTCGAGAAGACCTTCTTACCATAGATAGTCTTATGTGACGAAGCATAATTATAAATTTCTACCTTAAAATTGAATCCAAAGTGATCTGGATTTTGGTAAATATGATGGTGTTCTATGGGGATAAATCTGTTACCAGCCATCAACCACCCCTGTGGTGAAGAACACTCCTTTTAATAGTGAGATGAAATAAACACTACCAGTATTATGAGAATAGTGAGTAATCATAATGGAACAAATACTCATCTTTAAACAGATGGTAGAAATTAACCATTGTATACTAAGTTTATTGCTACTAACAGGAATTATGTCTAGCAATAAAATGCATCCAACAGTATACAACTTTTATTATCCAAATTATTTGAGAAAAAAATAATACAATTTAATTGATAAGCATTATGATCAACCAATGTAACCAACTATATACCCCCAAGAAATTTGTACTTAAGTAATTATGAGGGAAAACAATTTAATATGTCCTAAAACCCTTTAAGAAGGGGATTTTATGATAAAAATTAAGCTGTATATGGCCAAATACAAAATACAGTCTTATACCCAATAACAGAAACTGAACTATTTCAAACTCAGTTCTAGAATATACTATGCTCATATAGGTACACATGTAAAATTCAGAGAAACTAAATTGAATCCTGAAAAATAAAAGTTTTAAATTGTTTAATGATGATCATGAAGCAATAAACAACAGTTTACTAAATATAGAAAATAAGCTGGAAGAATGCCCATGGACGCACTTGAGGGCTGCGTCGTTGCAGCAGGTTTTATAACACTACCTGCTACCACCACAAAGCGATGGATTTCATCCAGTTGCTTCATATAATGCTTGAAGAACACCGTAGTGGACTTCCAACCAATATAATCTTGTAAAACTTCACATGACATATACTGAAAAAAGTTCAAAGATGAAGCCACTTTTCTAGGGTCATGACCTAACAGCATGCTATCCGGGTCTGCTGCTCTTATAAGATATGCCAATTTTGCTCTCACTTGTTTCAAAGACAATTCTGATCCAACTGTCTCACCTCTAAATAATTGACCCTTTTTAAAATTCTTTTTCCTGTTAAGATTTGTCTTTAAACACTGCACTGGACACAGAGTGAGATCACTTACTAGGGGAACTATTTTCCACGTTCCTGAACGTTTAGATGGAAGCTCATTCTTTGCCAAAAAGGTAGGATCAGGGTATAAATTAACTTCAACATTGTCTGTAAATTCTATGTGACCCTCATCCCAAGAGGGAGCCACAATTTCACTAACTCGAGCATCAGAAGCCATAGCGATTAGGAAAATCCCTTTTTGAGATAAATCACGTAAAGACGCCAACCGTATAAAATGGGTATAGCTAGGGGCGACTTGTACAAACCTTTCGCATGTAAGTCGATCAGAAACCCTAAACAAAAATCCATAGTTATAGAAGGTGGATTTTTATCTTTCACACATTGAACCCATTTCTTCCACGAAGTTTCATACTGATTCAAAGTAGTGGAAGTTTTATAATTTTCCTCAAATGCCAATTTGTCTCGTTGAATTTTGAACCTCTTTTCTAGGGCTAATGTCGTGTACTTCTTGGGACAGACTCGGGTTGGGTAGAAGCACCAACCTGGGGTTCATCTCTGTCACTCACTAAAGGATACCAGTTGCTCTTCGGCCATAGAGGAGTAACCAGGGCTGGTGTCCCCCTGAATGAACGAAGCTTGTCCAACACTTTCATGAGAAGATTGAAGGGTGGGAACATGTAAATCCTCTCCCACCGATTCCAATCCATGTTTAATGCATCCATGCCCACTGCCGCAAGGTCCATATTTGGTGCCACATAATTGGGAAGTTTCTTGTTGAGACTTGTTGCAAACAAATTTACTTGAAGACCCGTGACTAACTCCTGCAGGAAAGAGAATTTCTTTGTCGTGAGACCATTCTGTCTAGTGGATGTGTTCGAGATAAGGAGTTTGCCATCACATTCCAAACTCTGTGAAGGTGAGAGGCTGACAGATGCCACCTCTTCCTCTGAGCCAACGAAAAAATGGCGATCATTACATGATTTAATTGGGGAGATCTTGACCCTTGCTTGTTGATATAATGAATTATTACTTTGCTGTCTATTACTAGCCGGATATGAATATTGTCCTTCAATTGTAGCCTTTTGAGGGATAAGAAGACTACCATGGCCTCCAGAATATTGAAGTGGAATTTCTTGAATCTCTGAGACCAACCGCCTTGCACTCTGAGTGGCGTATGACTTCTCCCCAACCGTCCAGTGAGGCGTCTGTATGAAGAATCACTAGAGGAGGAGGAAAGCGCAACGGAACAGTCTTGGAAAGACTTCTGGCAGTGGACCACTGACGAAGTTCCCATCGAAACAACTCCGGGGTTGTCTACTGATGATCACGGAGAGCTGTAGAGGCTCTCTTCCAAACTCTGCTTGCATCCTTGAGTCTGATCTTGAGGAGAGGGTTCGTTATGGAGATGTACTGTAATGAGCCCAGAACCCTTTCCTGGCAATGCTTGGTAGTCCTTCCCGACTTGATGAAAGACCGAACTGACTGGCTATTTCCTTCCTCTTGGCAGAAGGAATGGACAGGTTATGAGTCTTTAGTTTCTAATGAATCCCTAACCACTAGAAAACCTGAGCTGGGTTCAGTCTTGACTATTTGAAGTTTATTTGGAATCCTAGATATTGGAGGAATTTGAGAATGTGATAATGTTGCTTCTGTGCATTCCCTTGCTGAGGGAGCCCACACGAGCCAATCGTTCAGGTATGCCTCTACTTGAAGGTCTCTTTCCCTTAATTGTTGAACGTCTTCGTCTATAACCTTCGTGAATATCCTCGGAGCTATGTTGAGCCCGAATGGCATAGCTCTGAATATACAAGCCCTTCTCTCCAGTCTGAAACCAAGGTATGGGGAGAAACGTTGACTTATTGGAAGATGCCAATAAGCATCGGTAAGATCTATAGAGACGGTGTAAGCTCCCCGGGGTAGTAAGGTCCGTATCTGCGAAATAGTCAGCATCCGGAACCTGTCGCACTGGACGAACAGGCTTAGATGGGACAAGTTGAGAATAATTCAATGAATAATCGAATCTATCTTTGGCATGCAGAACAGACGACCTTGAAACTTCATAGATCTTGTGCAACGGATAACTCTTCTTTAACAGGTCTTGCACATATTGTTCCAGATGAGGTGTTGATTTCTGGAAAAATCTCCAGATCTTTGGAGGTTGTCTCTTCCCTTTCAAGCCCAGATCACTGGAAATAACGCTCTGTGCCCAAGGACTGAACGGCCACCTGTCCTTGAACAATTTCAGTCTTACTGGAGTATCCTCATTGTTTTGGTTGAAGATGTGTGCCCCTAGTTCCTCTGTTACCTCGGAGACCCCGACTCCTCGACCTGCCCCCTCTGTCAGATCGGCCTCTACCCCCTCTTTCTCCCTTAGGGGAACGAAAGGACCAAGTCCCTCATTCAAATCCAGGATTAAACGCTGGGGACTGTGAAGTCACCGGATGAGGAACAGTAAATGTATTCTGAGAAGCAATAACTGGAGAGGGAGCGAAGGACCTCCTAAGGAATGTTGGCTTACGGATCTTCTTGGGTTGAGGTCCGACCCCAGGAATAAATTTTCTCTTCAGAGATATTCCACACCTCTGGAAAAGACATTTATTCTCTGCTGACGTTTATACAAAATCTCCTTTACTAATTTCTGTGGAAACAGATCTTTACCCTAAATACAAGCATCAATAACACGCTTCGGTTCTTGACGAAAAGTAGCAGATGCTAGAACATGCTTCTTGCAGACTCTTCGAGCCTAAAAGAAGTCAAAAAGATCCTTCACAAAAGTAGCCAAGAGTATCTTGGCCAACGGGAAAAAGACTGGAGTCTCGATGAAATTACCAATTGTCATTTCCACAAAACATTGAAGAGACATCGAAACTGATAGTCTCCCGCTAGCCTCCAATTCCTAGGCAGTCTTTCGTTAAATTGCCGGCTGGCTATATCCGGCAAATATAAACTGGATATCCAACCAATGTTCAGTGTCATGGGGAAGAACAAGTGACACAGGTTTACATTCTTCCAAAACCGGGAGAGATTTACCTTCCCGGATGGCCTTTTCTACTGCTACAAAGGCTTTCGTTGCAAAGGGAAAAACCATTGTGTCGGGGGCTATAAAAGTGGCCAACCTTTTACCAAAGATGCCTAATTGCGTGTTAATACACCCTGCTGTCTTCATTTCCTTCACTACCAGGTGCTGTGCTCTGGTGTGATCTAGAAGGATCGTTTCCTTAGGGATAGTATCGTCTCTTAATGGAACACCTTCAGCTAACCTAACATAACAAAAGGGGTAGCCTAGATGAAGAAATGCAAAATGAAATAAATGTTATTCTCAGTGAAAAAGTAAATTTAGTTAAAGATGTAACAGGTAAACGAGTTAAAGTCAAACGAACATAGAATAGTGAGAAGTAAAACTTATTTAGATCTAAGGAGAGGAAGAGAAAAAAAAATCTAAGAAAGAAAATAAAAACCCCTGGCTATTACAGCGGTAATTTGCCTAGCATTCGCATGGAGGCAGATCAATCACAGCCCGGGACCTTGAGTTTAAGCTTTTTATAAGGGAGACCACTGCTGTGGTTGGTCACCACAGTAGTGTGTTGGGCTTGCCCGGCTGACATTCTGGTGGGTATCTATTCTGATGAGACGAACTGAAACCAGACACATTTAACCGTTAAGAGAAAAATTTGATGTTTTAGTTTGGCAATACAAAATAGGTACTCCCAGCTACACGATGAAATGGATGCAAGTAAAGAAAAAACGAACTCTAAATTAGGAAAATGTATTAGATTCAGCACAAGAGATAGGTGGAAAAGTTCTTATACAAGGTTAAGGGAAACTATCAGAAAGAACAAAGTATAATTAAAAAAAAATAATGGAAATGATGGTAAAATCTAAGAGATGATATAGAATTAGCATAACTATCCAAAAACAACAAACAAACTACAAAGTCAAGGCATTCATAAAAGTAATTAGATCAAAATTGAGGAAACACTAAAGAAAGGAAGAAGCGTCAAATTAATAAAAAGAAGACTTTGAACAGGGGGCCAATAGATGTTTGCTTTAAGGGATGAAAATGGAGATATTGTAAAAAAAAAGATGGAGTAATACAAACTGCAGAGGATATGAGCAATAACTCTAACAATAGATGTAATGAAACGCCTGAGCCGGTGCCAAAAGTAACCGTAGAAGTAACGAAAGCATTAAAAGGCATGAAAAGAGGCAAAGCAACATGAAGACCATCAGCTAATGCATGGCTTAGCCGTTGTCACTGGGTCAAAAGTGCTGATAATGAGCTAAAGACCGAACCGATGCAGTTAGGTTCAATGTTTAACTCTGCAGCTCCTTTTCTTTTCGGGAAAAAGAAACAATTGTTGAAAAATGTATATTATACACTAGTTTCATCTTTACATCATATATGTTAGTGTTGAACATTTTGAGATGATTACATAAATACAATCATATGAATAAAACTAGCAAACTATTCGTAGATATTGAAACTACATGTATGTAACAACTTTGACTTTCTTTTTCAATGCTGTTGAAGATTGGATATCCATGGTCTTTATCATTAGCATCATCAATCAAATTTCATATCTATGTAGTACCAAGAAAATTCTTGATACTCTTTTTGTTAAGGGCAAAATATTTAATTGGAATAATATGATATTTGAATAATCATATCCTCACACAAATTTTAAATTGAACATCAGCTAATGGTGCCTAATTATATCATCATGGGAAATATGAAGCCTCTTAGTAAAAAAGACAGCAGATGACGTACGCAGCAACAGTTGAAGAGGCATAGACTCTTTGTGCCACCATATGGGAAGGACACAGGAACATTGTCACGGGACTTGAGATGCCACTGGTTAAACCGTATGTCTCTGATGCACTTATGCAGCGATCCCTATCAATCTGTAAAAAAGAAGAAAATGTTTGAATTTTGATACGCATTAAGCGCCAACATTACGTAAATGTATTAATGTATTTCCCGTGACTGAATAAGCTTGATGAAAGATTGGCTCATTTTATACATATATATATATATATATATATATATATATATATATATATATATATATATGCATATATATATATATGCATATATATAAATATATATATATATATGCATATATATATATATATATATATATATATATATATATATATGCATATATATATATATATATATATATATATATATATATGTTATATATATATGCATATATATATATAATATATATATATATATATATATATATATATATATATATATATATATATACTGTATATATATAAATATTCTGTTCACGCTCAGTGATAAGATGTATAACTACTGGTTTCTCGCCGTCCCACAGGTGGGGCAGGGGGAGAGTGTAACCATACCCTGGTGATTACATCTATCAGAGTGTTGAAGACTGATGTAGCAGGCTGATAAGGGTCTTAACGGAAAGACGAGCTGGACCTGGCTGATTTTATTCAAATAACATAGCAAGCTTATATACAAAAGGTTGAGGATAACAATGGCATAAGACTTTAACAATGTAAAACATACAATGACAAGCTTAAACAGGTTTCTCTATTATCAGAGAGAGAGAGAGAGAGAGAGAGAGAGAGAGAGAGAGAGAGAGAGAGCAATATCTATATGATTACAGTGTATGAGCATATATGAAATACACATGCATTATATTATTTCGGCGATGTTTGGGAGAGGGTAATGAACTGGTTCTGTCTGCAGGTTCAAATGCCTGTAATTCCCACAAGAGCACAGTGAGCCATCCTTTTTCAGGACAATGTTTAGGGGTGACGACCATGCTTGAGGCCTTTTGGCAAAGGCAAATTTTTTCCATTTCGGCAAACGTTCGTTTAGTCACTGCCAAATGATCCAGGGCCAGAAGCCTGAATCCAACAAACACTGGGGACCCCTTCGACTTGATATGGTGATAAATACTGTTCTTGGTGGGAACTGTGGGTGTTTGGCAAAGTCGGAAGACTGCCAGGTATGACGTGAGGAGTTAGATGTATGCATCCGTGGGTGCGCTGATGTGGAGTGCAACTTCATTAGGGGCAGATCAACCATTAGTCAACCTCATAAAACAAATCCAATGGGGTTGGCCTGACATTTACCGGGAGATGCTTTTTTTTTTTGCGGTAATGGAAGGGCTCCATATCGAGATGAATCTCATGAAATTACTTAGAGACTTTTTCAGTAGAAATGGCTGGAATGTGATCCTTGTTCAGTCAGAGGTTGCAGCCATAGGTCAAGAAGATACAATATTGTAAGGACGGCATATCAGGAGATCTCGATATGTACACCACGTTACAGCACAAAATTGACTAAGCCCCACCACCAATCACATTGTGTGCAAACAAAATTTGCAACTCATGTGAAGTCCTTTTAGGAATTGAGATATCCATTCACAGATGATAGTAATGATCTAGTCCAAATCGACATTAAATTATGAGAGAAAGTGTCGTGGCTAATGTCATGACTGTAGAGTCAATTGGACAATCCCAGTATGACATATTTGTTGCAGAACGGTTAGAGCAATGAGTTACCTTAGTATCAGCTATCATCTCCAAAAAAAAAAAAAAAATTGACTTTGTTCCATAGGACATCACCCTGCTAGGCAGATGAGAACCTCTCATTACATCAGCATTCTGAAAAATAACTGTGAGCTACCAGGCAGGATGTATATCTCATGTCAATCTCGCAATGCAGAAATGGATGAGTTTTTCAGACATGAAAACCATGGGGTGCCATCTCCTCTTTCTGATATGGGTGAGTTTAGACAGGAAACAAAGTTTGGCCTTATCAAAGGCTTTGATAAGGTTGTTACACTAGTGGACTATACTTCACCAGTTATGATTGCCAAAACTCTAGAAGGCTCCTTCCAAACACCTGTGCCACATTTGGTGACTATGCTGAACAAGTGTCCATACCTTACATACTGAGAAGCCTGGTGACCAAAAAGTGTCGAGATGTGGTATGGGATCAATATATCAAAGGTGGCCTGAAGAGTTCAACTAGACAAAAGAGAGGATCTGGAAACCTTCTCTTAATGGCTAGTGCTACACCAGTCCCAATGAATTGCAGAAAATTGACGAAAATAAATGTGATCTCTTCCAGTATTCAGTAGCATACTTAGCTTACACGATGCCCAGGTTAAACCTCACCTTGAGTGTCCCCTCCCTTTCTTGTTTCCGTTTGTCAACACACTTTCAAATCCCCAATACTAAGGGTAGGAATAATTTGTTTTCACAAGATACATATTGATCAATAAATTTCATTTTGCGACACTTTGAACAAAAGATAAATAAATTACACCACGGCAAAACTGCTATCTAAAGCCTAAGACTCACAAAATACCTCTTTAATAAGCTATTGTTTTGCTGCACTTTGAACAAAAAATATAAATTGCGCCATAGGACAACTGTTATCTGAAGCATATGACTCATACACAAAAACACAATCTATTATTTTGCTACACTTTGAAAAAAATAGTAAATTGCACCAAAGCGCAACTGCCTTCTAAAGTCTATGACTTCACAAAATACTTTTTTTTTCTTTTTTCAAACTGCTTTTATTTGTCTACAATTTGAAAAAATTATATATTGTACAGTTATTGCACCACAGCACAACTGCCCTCTAAATCGTGCCCATTCTAACCTTCCTTGATGCAAAGTCATCACATACTTCTTCATAGGAAATTCGCCCAGTTTTGGTATGATTTATACATATGGTGACCACAGCACTAAGATTGAACTCGGGTAGGATTTGATGAGTTTGGGATTTTAAAACGTTCTGTCTGCTTTAGCAACTATGACTGGAAGAATGATACCAATTATGAGAACAGTACACACCTTTTTGGATATATTTCAGAGAGTTCCATTTCATAGATATATGTCTTTAGCTTAAATAAGAACATAGTCTTTGATGGTAAATCAGACAAGTTTTCATTTCCTGTACAAATTCTCTGCCATCCAAGTTAAAATATCTCGGAAACTGTACAGTAATGTAGTACTTAGGTTCTAACACTGTTCTGTCTTCTCATCGGTGAGATTTTGGAAATGTGTCTACACGCCAAACTTCTCTCCTATAGTTTCCAACTTGAAAAATTTTCCTTGAATGACTAATTTGGATCACCAATCACTACATTATAGAATGTCACCTTCAGCTTCTTCAAAGCATCAGTCAAGGGCTCATCAAATGTTTCACAGGAGAAGTGTCATTTTAACAAAGCTTACATATTTATTTATTCACAGATATCTCTGGCTGCCATTTGTGCAGCTATAAAACCTGTATCTATGTAATTGTGGAGACCTCTTTGCTTTCTTTAGGAGATTTACTTGTATGTTAAGAGACTTGCATGCTGAATTTGGCACAGCAGGTCATGCCACACAGCTGCACAAAGGGCAACGCGGCATGACCCAACCTCCTCTGGCAGAGTAGGCCTCAACTTTATTAGAGTCCTTTGTGTAGTCCCTCACCTCAATTAATGCATTTCTCACTACAGCTGCTTGATATCCCATCTTGTATCAGACCACATCCTCAATGTGATGTTCAGAGGATTTTATTTTTTCAGAATTGTCCATCGCTGTGTAGATGCTAGAAATTATTTGTAAGTTTCTGGAGTATGCTAAAGTAACTTGTGGCATCAGTAAAATCCTTAGCAATAAATAGAGCTCTGGGATTAATTTCTAGGTGTAAGGATTGAAAACCCTTGATGTCTTCCTTTCCTGTTGGCCCCATTATCATATGATTGTCCTCTACATTCCATGAAAGGAAATTTTAACTCCTCCAGTTTTTTTAGAATCAGAGATGTTAAATGTTGCACAGTTGACTCCTCTTCTTACAAAAAATAAACTATAGAAAGTTCCATTATATGCTGCTTCCCTTCTAGTCACATAACCCAGATCACAACTGACAACTGTTCAGTATGACTGATATCTGGAGTGCAATATAGAATTATAAAAAAAAAGAAAAGAAAGAAAAAAATTGATTACTTGATGCTGCTCACAATTTCTGAAATGTTTTTATGTTATGGTCAAAAAAGCTGGTGTGACTGGAGTCCCTTTTTGTTCACGGATAATGTACTCTTGCATTATAGGATAAAATTATTCCATCGTGTCAACTTCTTTCAAAAATTGCCTTTTGATGGCAAGAACAATTTATCTGTGTGTCCTCTTAGTGCCAAGTTCCTGACTGTCATAGAATGCACAATTGTAGTAAGATGTGCCAACACTGCATTCCATCTCAACTTCTCAGCCCCCAGAAGGACCATCTCCTATTCGCCCATAGTCTCCCCTTTCTCATCATCACTATCAATTTTTTTCCACAATTTCATAGAATTTAGGTGTTCTGAAATAGTATTATGTAAAGTGAGCAATCAGCAAGTACAGTATGTTTCCAGTCCGAGACCCTCCCCCTCTATGAATTTATCTTCCTCTTGGAAATTAATGTACAAAAGGCTGTTTTTCAAGGAATAGACAAATCAACTTTTTATCTACTAACTAATAACTTACTAAAGCTCTGATGGCAGCAACTTCTTCCGTCCCTGTTGTACCTAAGAAATACAAAGTCAGAGGGCACTGGTCTGAATATTTCCAAATTCTCTGGAATTAGCAATGTTCGATTCTTCTCCTCCTCTTTTCTCTTTTTTCTTCTCCTCTTCTTTTCTCTTTTTTCTTCTCCTCTTCTTCTCTCTTTCTTTGCTAGACTGAGCTTTTGATAGCTTTGACCGCTTCATCCATTTGGATTTATTAAATAGAAGACCCGTATTTTGTGTTAGAAATATGAATAAATATTAATATAAATAGAATATAAATATTGATAAGAATAATCAATGGATTTTAAGTGATAAGAATATTCATTGATTTGTTATTACTTCGTTCATTCTATTTTTCGCTAGTTGTATTTTTATTCATAATTCTATTGGGCTCTCCGGACGCCCTGGGCGTCTACCCATAAGGCCCATATGAGAAACAGCTACTGCCAGTATTTGTCCCAGTGCATCGCTCGGTTCTTCCCTGTAGGGTAAAAAAATATATTGCAATAAAAGTACAGGTACTCTCGTGTCACATGGGGTGACACACATCCTATCCTTTCTCCTTGCAATCATGAGGAAGCCAATACAAGGCTAATCTAGCAGGCCTATCATTGTGCATATAAGTGGCACAGGAAAGTACTTATCAGAATAGTTGACATGGATGTTGTGGTCCTGGCAGTCAATAACTTTCACAGGTTATCACTGGATGAAATATGGATTAGTTTTGGTGGCCAGAAAACCTGTATGCTGATACCAGTGTAGATAATTAGCAGTAAACTTGGACTGCAAAAGACCAGAGCACCTCCATTTTTCATTGCCTCTACTGGATGTGACACCTCCTCACCATTTAGCAGTATTGGAAAATTAACCATCTGGGATACTTGGACATCATTCCCTGATCTTACAGCCACATTTGCTGGTCTTTTCAAAATGCACGTTTTTATCACAGATGATAACATGCACCAGTGAGGACAAGCGACCGACAGATGTCAACCAGACAAGGAAGCATTTGTTTACAAATGTGAGGCAAGTGGACAGTATCAATAAATGCTGTTCTCAATTAGCACATCAAAAGAGCTGATTATCAGGCAGAATAGATCTGGGCAAATTCACTTGAGGCTAATCAACGCCTGTATTCTCAGAAGCAGCCAAGTCATGCAAGGAACTTTTCAAATGTAGCTGTAAAAAGGCATCCAAACCCCCTAGTAAATGTTCAAATATATCACTTCCATGCACCAAACTGTGGAAAAGCGTAGGAACATGTTTCCAATCAGAGTACTAACTCAATGACTCTTCTCTGCATTATCCTTACTTTGATAATTTCCATTATCCTGGTTTACTGATATTTCTTACTTGACATGTGTATAATGTTACTGGGAAAAGTATGAAATACTCATATATATATATATATATATATATATATATATATATATATATGTGTATATATATATATATATATATATATATATATATATACATTTATATATATATAAATGTGTATATATTTATATATATATATATATATATATATATATATATATGTATATATATATATATATATATATATATATATATATATATACATATATATATATATATATATATATATATATATATATATATATATATATATATATATATTGAATTGTTGATCATCCAAGTTGGATTGAGCTTTTTGGTGCTTGGTCATACCTGCTACATATCTGATCTGCTTGTAGGCCTATCTTTTGAGGACGTTTATCTTTTATGTTTGGGTATTACAATAATTCTTTTGGTGTGAAAACACTAATATATTAAAGTAACGAATTGTGTACCCTAGGAACTGGAAAATTAACCAAAATCTTCTGTGCCAGCAAGATGTCATCCTAAATTTTGGTGATATCACGTTTGTTCCACTTTTACGTGAAAGAGCATTGGAGTTTGAGTCAGCATATAAATAATTACACTTTCTTCACAATATGAATGTTTATTTTGTAAGCTACTGCACTAAGGGGGTTGAGTCTTGGTATGAGGAAGATTGAGTACTATGTGTAACAGCCTTAATGGAGCAGTCATTTACAATTGCATTTGACATCATTGACCCTAATCCCACCACAACTGCAGCCAAATATCGTTCCATAACTCTTGATCAAATATCCTTCCATGAATCTTGTATGTTTGTTTTGCAGCATCCTATTACGAACTATATTGGTTATAATTTTTGACCACTTGAAGGGAATATAGATTCTCACATGAAAAAAAGAGTTGCTGAATTTCCAGAAGCCCTTACCAGTATTGACCAAGCTTATACCACAAACAATCCTACTCTACAACTGTTAGCTAATCAAATAGTAGCTATAAAGCATATTGCAGATACTCTCTGGGAATTGATAGTATTTCTGAAAGAAGTGAAATGCCTGTTATTGCTACTGAACAGCTGCTGTATACCTTGACAACAATAATTCAATGACAATATCCTTCATAGGTAATAGGTTGGCCAGGGCTCCAGCCACCCGTTGATATACTACTGTTACAAAGTTGTGGGAGCTTTTCACTGGCCAGACAGTACTACATTGGATCCTTCTCTCTGGTTACAGTTCATTTTCCCTTTGCCTACACATACACAGAATAGTCTGGCCTATTCTTTACATATTCTCCTCTGTCCTCATACACCTGACAACACTAAGATCACCAAACAATTCTTTTTCTCTGTAGGGGTTAACTACTGCACTATAGTTGTTAGGTAGCCAATTGCCTCTTGGTAAGGGCAGAGAAGGTCTTCTAGGAGAAAGACACTCCAAAATCAAACCATTGTTCTCTAGTCTTGGGTAGTGCCATAGCTTCTGTACCATGGCCTTCCACGGTCTTGGGTTAGAGTTCTCTTGCTTGAGGGTACACTCGGGCACACTATTCTATCTTATTTCTCTTCCTCTTGTTTTGTTAAAGTTTTTTTTTTTATTCTATATAGGAAATATTTATTCTAATGTTGATACGGTTCTTGAAATATTTAATTTTTCCTTGTTTCCTTTCCTCACTGGGCTATTTTCCCTTTTGTAGCCCCTGCGCTTATAGCTTATAGCCTATCAAGTAGTAGTAGTAATAATAATAATAATAATAATAATAATAATAATAATAATAATAGGAGGGAATTAGAAAATCACCTAGACAAAAATCATATAAAGCTGATAATAGGCATAGAGGTCGGGAATAGTGTTAGGAATGACCGAAAAAAGACCCATTGATCCGGGGTTGGGAACTCCAGTTTTTTTTTGTGGGGTGAGAAATAAAATGCAAATGACGGAACTCTGAGCATGGTGGAATGAATGCGGTTTGGACCATACAAATCAATAATTCAAAGTGCCAGAGCTTTGAAATAATTGATTCAATCATACCGAATTATAATTAATATACGAAGTGTAAGTTTCTTTTTTAATAAATATCCAATTTTGACGAAGAAGATGAATCATACATGTTCGGGTGGAAAAAAATTAGTGATTTTCTTTTAAAATTGTGTAAATCCTCTCATCGGTGCGCATATGATATTTCAAATAATTGTTAATTTCTTTTATTATTTAGCTCTTTAATCAATAATTCAGGAAATATTTAAAGAAAATGTCTGAAGAGTGTGTTTTATGTGAAGAAGGTTTTGATCAAGAGTCCTCTGCCAAATTACTTAATACTAAATACATTGGTTGGGATCAGTGTGGCATGCAAATATCTGTTTGGGCAAAGATTTGACAGTAATTTTAGCCTTCTAAAACCATTGTAAACGTTTAGAGGCTGTCTGAGCAAAGATCTGGTAGTAATTAAAGCCTTCTTGAGCTATTGTAAACGTTATAGAGGCTGTCTAATCCAAGATCTGACAGTGATTTTAGGCTTCTGGAGGCATTGTAAACGTTATAGACGCTGTCTGATCAAAGATCTGATAGTAATTAAAGCCTTCTTGAGCTATTGTAAACGTTATAGAGGCTGTCTAATCCAAGATCTGACAGTGATTTTAGGCTTCTGGAGGCATTGTAAACGTTATAGACGCTGTCTGATCAAAGATCTGACAGTGATTTCAGCCTTCTTGAGGCATTGTAAATGTTATAGAGGCTGTCTGAGCAAAGATATGACAGTGATTTTAGCCTTCTTGAGGCATTGTAAACAGTATAAAGGCTGTTTGATCAAAGACCTGACAGTGATTTTAGCCTTCTTGAGGCATTGTAAACGTTATAGAGGTGGTCAGAGCAAAGATATTACAGTAATTTTAGCGTTCTTCACGCATTATAAGCGTTATAGAGACTGTCTGACCAAAGATCTGATAGTGATAATAGCCATTTGGAAGCGTTGTAAACGTTATAGAGGGTGTCTGATAAAAACTCTGACAGTGATTTTAGCCTTCTTGAGGCATTGTAAACTTAGAGGCTGTCTGAGTAAAGATCTGACAGTGATTTTAGCCTCCTGGAAGCGTTGTAAACGTTATAGAGGCTGTCTGAGCAAAGATCTGCCAGTAATTTCAGCCTTCTTGGGGTATTGTAAACGTTAGAGAGGCTATCTGATCAAAGATCTGAAAGTCATTTTAGCCTTCATGAGGCATTGTAAATGTTATAGAGGCTATCTGAGCTAAGATCTGACAGTAATTTTAGCCTTCTTGAGCAATTGTAAACGTTATAGAGGCTGTCTGATCAAAGATCTGACAGTGATTTTAGCCCTCTGGAGGCATTGTAAATGTTATAGAGGCTGTTTGAGCAAAGATCTGGCTGTGATTTTAGCCCTCTGGAAGCATTGCAAACATTATAGAGGATATTTGAGCAAAGATCTGACGGTAATTTTAGCCTTCTTGGGGCATTGTAAACGTTATAGAGGCTGTCTCAGCAAAGATCTGACAGTGATTTTAGCCTTTTTGAGGCATTGTAAACATTATAGAGGCGGTCTGAGCAAAGATCTGACAGTGACTTTAGCCTTCTGGATGCGTTGTAAACGTTAGAGAAGCTGTCTGAGCAAAGATCTGACAGTAATTTTAGCCTTCTTGGGGCATTGTAAATATTATAGAGGCTTTCTGATCAAAGATCTGACAGTGATTTTAGCCCTCTTGGGGCATTGTAAACGTTATAGAGGCTGTCTGATCAAAGATCTGACAGTGATTTTTAGCCTTCTTGAGGCCTTGTAAACGTTATAGAGGCTGTGTAAGCTAAGATCTGACAGTAATTTTAGCCCTCTTGAGGCATTGTAAACGTTATAGAGGCTGTCTGAGCTAAGATCTGAAAGTAATTTTAGCCTTCTTGAGCAATTATAAACGTTATAGAGGCTGTCTGATCGAAGATTTGACAGTGATTTCAGTCTTTTGGAGGCATTGTAAACGTTATAGAGGCTGTTTGAGCAAAGATCTGGCAGTGATTTTAGCCTTCTGGAAGCAATGTAAACGGTACAGAGGATATTTGAGCAAAGATATGACAGTAATTTAAGCCTTCTTGGGGGCATTATAAACGTTATAGAGGCTGTCTGAGCAAAGATCTGACAGTAATTTTAGCCTTCTTGGGGCATTGTGAACATTATAGAGGCTATCTGATCAAAGATTTGACAGTGATTTTAGCCCTCTTGGGGCATTGTAAATGTTATAGAGGCTGTCTGATCAAAGATCTGACAGTGATTTTAGCCTTTTGGAAGCGTTGTAAACGTTACAGAGGCTGTCTGATCAAAGATCTGGCAGTGATTTTAGCCATCTTCAGGCATTATAAACATTATAGAGGCTGTCTGTGCAAAGATCTGACAGTGATTTCAGTCTTTTGGAAGCATTGTAAACGTTATAGGGGCTGTCTGGGCAAGGATCTGGCAGTAATTTTAGCCTTCTTGGGGAATTGTGAACGTTATAGAGGCTGTCTGATCAAAGATCTGACAGTGATTTTAGCCTTCTGGAAGCGTTGTAAATATTATAAAGGCTGTCTAAGCAAAGATCTGACAGTAATTATAGCCTTTTTGGGTCATTGTAAGCGTTATAGATGTCTGATGAAAGATCTGACAGTGATTTAAGCCTTCTTGAGCCATTAAAAACTTTATAGAGGCTGTGTGAGCAAAGATCTGACAGTGATTTTAGCCTTCTAGAAGCGTTGTAAACGTTGTAAAGGGTGTCTGAGTAAAGATATGACAGTAATTGTAGCCTTTTTGAGGCATTGTAAACGTTATAGAGCCAGTCTGATCAAAGATATGACAGTAATTGTAGCCTTTTGGAGGCATTGTAAACGTTATAGAGGCTGTCTGAGCAAAGATCTGACAGTGTTTTTAGCCTTCTGGAGGCATTGTAAACGTTATAGAGGGTGTCTGAGCAAAGATCTGACAGTGATTTTAGCCTTCTGGAAGCGTTGTAAACGTTATAGAGGCTATCTGATCAATGATCTGACAGTGATTTTAGCCCTCTTGGGGCATTGTAAACGTTATAGAGGCTGTCTGATTAAAGATCTGACAGTGATTTTAGCATTCTGGAAGCGTTGTAAACGTTATAGAGGCTGCCTAAGTAAAGATCTGACAGTAATTTTAGCCTTTTTGAGGTATTGTAAACATTATAGAAGCTGTCTGATCAAAGATCCGACAGTGATTTTAGACATCTTCAGGCATTGTAAACGTTATAGAGGCTGTCTGATCAAAGATCCGACAGTGATTTTAGCCATCTTCTGGCATTGTAAACGGTATAGAGGCTGTCTGATCAAAGATCTGACAGTGATTTTAGCCTTCTTGAGGCATTGTATACCTTATGGAGGCTGTCTGATCAAAGATCCGAAAGTGATTTTGGCCATCTTCAGGCATTGTAAACATTATAGAGGCTGTCTGAGCAAAGATCTGACAGTGATTTTAGTCTTCTGGAAGCTTTGTAAACGTTATAGAGGCTGTCTGAGCAAAGATCTGACAGTGATTTTAGCCTTCTCGAGGCATTGTAAATGTTATAGAAGCGGTCTGAGCAAATATCTGACAGTGATTTTAGCCTTTTGGAAGCGTTGTAAACGTTATGGAGGCTGTCTCAGCAAAGATCTGACACTGATTTTAGCCTTATGGAGGCATTGTAAACGTTATAGAGGCTATCTTATCAAAGATCTGACAGTGATTTTAGCCCTCTTTGGGCATTGTAAACATTATAGAAGCTGTCTGATCAAAGACCTGACAGTGATTTTAGCCGTCTTGAGGCTTTGTAAACGTTATAGAGGCTGTCTGGGCAAAGATCTGATAGTGATTTTAGTCTTCTGGAAGCCTTGAGAAACGTTATAGAGGCTGTCTGAGCAAAGATCTGACAGTAATTTTAGCCTTCCTGAGCCATTGAAAACGTCATAGAGGCTGTCTGAGCAAAGATCAGACAGTGATTTTAGCCTCTGGAAGCGATGTAAACGTTGAAAAGGCTGTCTGCGCAAAGATCTGATAGTAATTTTAGCCTTCTGGAGGCATTGTAAACGTTATAGAGGCTGTCTGATCAGGGACCTGACAGTAATTTTCGTCTTCTTGGGGCACTGTAAACGTTATAGTTGATGTCTGAGCAAAGATATGGCAGTGATTTGAGTCTTCTTGAGGCGTTGAGATACGTTAAAGAGGCTGTCTGAGCAAAGATCTGACAGTAATTTTAGCGTTCTTGGGGTATTTTAAACGTTATAGAGGCTAACTGATCAAAGATCTGGCAGTGATTTTAGCCTTTTTGAGGCAGTGTAAACGTTATAGAGGTTGTCCGAACAAAGATCTGACAGTGATATTAGCGTTCTGGAAGCGTAGTAAACGTTATAGAGCTGTCTGAGCAAATATCTAAAAGTATATTTAGCCTACTTGAGTCATTGTAAACGTTATAGAGGCTGTCTGCTCAAAGATCTGATAGTAATTAAATCCTTCTTGAGCTATTGTAAACGTTATAGAGGCTGTCTGATCTAAGATATGACAGTGATTTTAGGCTTCTGGAGGCATTGTAAATGTTATAGATGCTGTCTGATCAAAGGTCTGACAGTGATTTTATCCTTCTTTAGGCATTTTGAACGTTATAGAGGCTGTCTGAGCAAAGATCTGACAGTGATTTTAGCCTTCTTGAGGCATTGTAAACGGTATAGAGGCTGTCTGATCAAAGACCTGAGAGTGATTTTAGCCTTCTTAAGGCATTGTAAACGTTATAGAGGTGGTCTGAGCAAAGATCTGAGAGTAATTTTAACGTTCTTCACGGATTATAAACGTTATAGAGACTGTATGATCAAAGATTTGATAGTGATATTAGCCTTTTGGAAGCGTTGTAAACGTTATAGAGGCTATCTGAGCCAGGATCTGACAGTAATTTTAGCCTTCTTGGGGCATTGTAAATATTATAGAGGCTGTCTGTGCAAAGATCTGACAGTGATTTTAGCCTTTTGGAAGCGTTGTAAACGTTTTAAAGGGTGTCTGATCAAAGATCTGACAGTGATTTTAGCCTTCTTGAGGCATTTTAAACGTTATAGAGGCTGTCTGAGCTAAGATCTGAAAGTAATTTTAGCATTCTTGAGCAATTATAAACGTTATAGAGGCTGTCTGATCAAGGATTTGACAGTGATTTCAGTCTTCTGGAAGCGTTTTAAACGTTATAGAGGATATTTGAGCAAAGATATGACAGTAATTTTAGCCTTCTTGGGGGCATTGTAAACGTTATAGAAGCTGTCTGAGCAAAGATATGACAGTGATATTAGCCTTCTAGAAGTGTTGTAAACGTTAGAGAGGCTGTCTGAGCAAAGATCTGACAGTGATTTCAGCCTTCTTGAGGCATTGTAAACGTTATAGAGGCTGTCTGATCAAAGATCTGACAGTGATTTTAGCCATCTTCAGGCATTGTAAACATTATAGAGGCTGTCTGAGCAAAGATCTGACACTAATATTAGTCTTCTGGAAGCATTGTAAACGTTATAGAGGCTGTCTGGGCAAGGATCTGGCAGTAATTTTAGCCTTCTTGGGGAATTGTGAACGTATTAGAGGCTGTCTGATACAAGATCTGACAGTGATTTTAGCCTTCTTGAGCCATTGAAAACTATATAGAGGCTGTCTGAGCAAAGATCTGCCAGTAATTTTAGCCTTCTAGAAACATTGTAAAGGTTAAAGAGGCTGTCAAAGCAATGATCTGACAGTAATTATAGCCTTTTTGGGGCATTGTAAACGTTATAGAAGATGTCTGATCAAAGATCTGACAATGATTTTAGCCTTCTAGGAGCGTTGTAAACGTTTTAAAGGGTGTCTGAGCAAAGATATAACAGTAATTGTAGCCTTCTTGAGGCATTGTAAACGTTATAGACGCTGTCTGATCAAAGATCTGACAGTGATTTTAGCCTTCTGGAGGCATTGTAAACGTTATAGAGGCTGTCTGAGCGAAGATTTGACAGTGAATTTATCCTTTTAGAAGCGTTGTAAGCGTTATAGAGGCTATTTGAGCAAAGATCTGACAGTAATTTTAGCCTTCTGGAGGTATTATAAACATTATAGAGACTGTCTGAGCAAAGATCTGACAGTGATTTTAGCCTTCTGGAGGCATTGTAAACGTTATAGAGGGTGTTTGAGCAAAGATCTGACAGTGATTTTAGCCTTTTGGAAGCGTTATAAACGTTATAGAGGCTCTCTGATCACAGATCTGACATCGATTTTAGCCTTCTGGAGGCATTGTAAACGTTATAGAGGCTGTCTGTGCAATCATCTGACAGTAATTTTAGTCTTTTTGGGGCATTGTAAACATTATAGAGGCTATCTGATCAATGATCTGACAGTGATTTTCGCCCTCTTGGGGAATGGTAAACGTTTAGAGGCTGTCTGATTAAAGATCTGACAGTGATTTTAGCCTTCTTGTGGCATTGTAAACGTTATTAAAGGCTGTCTGATCAAAGATCTGACAGTGATTTTAGCCTCTTCAGGCATTGTAAACATTATAGAGGCTGTCTGAGCAAAGATCTGACAGTGATTTTAGCCTTCTGGAAGCTTTGTAAACGTTATAGAGGATGTCTGAGCAAAGATCTGACAGTAATTCTAGCCTTCTTGGGGATTGTAAACGTTATAGAGGCTGTCTGGGCAAAGATCTGACAGTGATTTTAGCCTTCTTGTGTCATTGTAAACGTTTTAGAGGCTGTCTGATCAAAGATCTGACAGTGATTTTAGCCATCTTCAGGCTTTGTAAACATTATAGAGGCTGTCTGAGCAAAGATCTGACAGTGATTTTAGCCTTCTGGAAGCGTTGTAAACGTTATAGAGGCTGTGTGAGCAAAGATCTGACCGGAATTTTAGCCTTTTGGAAGCGTTGTAAACGTTATGAGGCTGTCTGAGCAAAGATCTGACACTGATTTTAGCCTTTTGGAAGCGTTGTAAACGTTATAGAGGCTGTCTGAGCAAAGATCTGACACTGATTTTAGCCTTCTTGGAAGCGTTGTAAACGTTATAGAGGCTGTCTGATAAAAGATATGACAGTGATTTTAGCCCTCTTTGGGCATTGTAAACGTTATAGAGGCTGTCTGATCAAAGACTGACAGTGATTTTAGCCTTCTGGAAGTGTTGTAAACGTTATAGAGGCTGTCTGGGGAAAGATATGACAGTGAATTTTGTCCTTCTGGAAACGTTGAAAACGTTATAGAGGCTGTCTGAGCAAAGATCTGACAGTAATTTTAGCCTTCTTGAGCCATTGAAAACGTCATAGAGGCTGTCTGAACAAAGATCTGACAGTGATTTTAGCCTCTGGAAGCGTTGTAAACGTTGTAAGGCTGTCTGAGCAAAGATCTGATAGTGATTTTAGCCTTCTGGAGGATTCTAAACGTTATAGAGGCTGTCTGATCAAAGATCTGACAGTGATTTTAGTCTTCTTGAGGCATTGTAAACGTTATAGAGGCTGTTCTGATCAAAGATCTGAGAGTGATTTAGCCTTCATGAGGCATTGTAAACGTTATAGAGCTGTCTGAGCAAAGATCTGACAGTGATTTTAGCCTTATCGAGGCATTTTAATCGTTATAGAGGCTGTCTGATAAAAGATATGACAGTGATTTAGCCCTCTTTGGGCATTGTAAACATTATAGAGGCTGTCTGATCAAAGATCTGACAGTGATTTTAGCCGTCTTGAGGCATTGTAAACGTTATAGATTCTGTCTGGGGAAAGATCTGACAGTGAATTTTGTCTTCTGGAAACGTTGAAACGTTATAGAGGCTGTCTGAGCAAAGATCTGACAGTAATTTTAGCCTTCTTGAGCCATTGAAAACGTCATAGAGGCTGTCTGAACAAAGATCTGATAGTGATTTTAGTCTTCTGAAGCGTTGTAAACGTTATAAAGGCTGTCTGAGCAAAGATCTGACAGTAATTTTAGCCTTCTTGGAGGCAATTCTAAACGTTATAGAGGCTGTCGGATCAAAGATCTGACAGTGATTTTAGTCTTCTTGAGGCATTGTAAACGTTATAGAGGCTTTCTGATCAAAGATCTGAGAGTGATGTTAGCCTTCTGAGGCATTGTAAACGTTATAGAGCCTGTCTGAGCAAAGATCTGACAGTGATTTCAGTCTTCTGGAATCGTTGTAAACGTTATAGAAAGCTATCTGATCAAATATCTGACTGTGATTTTAGCCTTCTTGAGGCATTGTAAACGTTATATAGGCTGTCTGATCAAAGATCTGACAGTGATTTTAGCCTTCTGGAGGCGTTCTAATCGTTAGAGAGGTTGTCTGAGCAAAGATCTGCCAGTGATTATAGCCTTCTGGAAGGATTTAAACGTTATAGAGGCTATCTAAGCAAAGATCTGACAGTGATATTAGCCTTCATGAGGCATTGTAAACGTTATAAAGACTGTCTGAGCATAGATCTGACAGTAATTTTAGCCTTCTGGAAGCGTTGTAAACGTTATAAAGGCTGTCTGAGCAAAGATCTGCCAGTAATTTTAGCCTTTTTGAGGCATTGTAAACATCATAGAAGCTTTCTCATCAAAGATCTGACAGTGATTTTAGTCTTCTGGAAGCGTTTTAAACGTTATAGAGGCTGTCTGAGCAAAGATCAGAAAATAATTTTAACCATTTTGAGGCATTGTAAACGTTAAAGAAGCTGTCTGATCAAAGATTTGATAGTGGTTTTAGCCTTTTTGAGCCATTGAAAACGTTAGAGAGGCTGTCTGAGCAAAGATCTGACAGTGATTTTAGGCTTCTGGAGGCGTTGTAATCGTTAGAGAGGCTGTCTGAGCAAAGATCTGACAGTGATTTTAGCCTTCTGGAAGGATTTAAACGTTGTAGAGGCTATCTGAACAAAGATCTGAGAGATTTTAGCCTTCTGGAAGCGTTTAAACGTTATAGAGGCTGTCTGAGCAAAGATCTGACAGTAATTCTAGCCTTCTTGAGGCATTGTAAACGTTTAGAGGCTGCTGATTAAAGATCTGTCAGTGATTATAGCCTTCTGGAGGTGTTGTAAACGTTATAGATACTGTCTGATCAAAGATCTGACAGTGATTTTAGCCTTCTGGAAGCGGCAAACGTTATAGAGGCTTTTTGAGCAAAGATCTAACAGTAATTTTAGACTTCTTGAGGCATTGTAAACGTTATAGAGGCTCTCTGAGCAAAGATCTGACAGTAATTTCAGCCTTCATGAGGCATTGTAAACGTTATAGAGGCTGTCTGATCAAAGATCTGACAGTGATTTTAGCCTTATGGAGGCGTTGTAAATGTTATAGAGGCTCTGAGCAAAGATCTGGTAGTGATATCAGCCTTCTGGAAGCATTAAACGTTATAGAAGCTGTCTGAGCAAAGATCTGACAGTAATTTTAGCCTTCTTAAGGCATTTTAAACGGTATAGAGGCTGTCTGAGAAAGTATCAGACAGTAATTTTAGCCTTCTTGGGGCATTGTAAACGTTATAGAGGCTGTCTGATCAAAGATCTGACAGTGATTTTAGTCTTCTGGAAGCGTTGTAAACGTTATAGAGGCTGTCTGAGCAAAGATCAGAAAATAATTTTAACCATTTTGAGGCATTGTAAACGTTATAAGAAGCTGTCTGATCAAAGATCTTGACAGTGGTTTTAGCCTTTTTGAGCCATTGAAAACGTTAGAGAGGCTGTCTGAGCAAAGATCTGACAGTGATTTTAGCCTTCTGGAGGCGTTGTAATCGTTAGAGAGGCTGTCTGAGCAAAGATCTGACAGTGATTATAGCCTTCTGGAAGGATTTAAACGTTGTAGAGGCTATCTGAACAAAGATCTGACAGTGATTATAGCCTTCTGGAAGCGTTTAAACGTTATAGAGGATGTCTGAGCACAGATCTGACAGTAATTCTAGCCTTCTTGAGGCATTGTAAACCTTTTAGAGGCTGCTTGATTAAAGATCTGTCAGTGATTATAGCCTTCTGGAGGTGTTGTAAACGTTATAGATACTGTCTGATCAAAGATCTGACAGTGATTTTAGCCTTCTGGAAGTTGCAAACGTTATAGAGGCTGTTTTGAGCAAGATCTAACAGTAATTTTAGCTTCTTGAGGCATTGTAAACGTTATAGAGGCTCTCTGTGAAAAGATCTGACAGTAATTTCAGCCTTCATGAGGCATTGTAAACGTTATAGAGGCTGTGTGATCAAAGATTTGACAGTGATTTTAGCCTTATGGAGGCGTTGTAATGTTATAGAGGCTGTCCGAGCAAAGATCTGACAGTGATATCAGCCTCCTGGAAGCATTAAACGTTATAAAGGCTGTCTGAGCAAAGATCTGACAGTAATTTTAGCCTTCTTAAGGCATTGTAAACGGTATAGAGGCTGTCTGAGCAAAGATCTGACAGTAATTTTAGCCTTCTTGAGGCATTGTAAAAGTTTTAGAGGCTGTCTGAGCAAAGATCTGACAGTGATTTTAGCCTTCTGGAAGCGTTTAAACGTTATATAGGTTGTCAGAGCAAAGAACTGACAGTAATTTTAGCCTTCTCTGGGCATTGTAAACGTTATAGAGGCTATCTGATCAAAGATCTGATAGTAATTTTAGCCCTCTTTGGGCATTATAAACGTTATAGAGGCTGTCTGATCAAAGACTGACTGATTTTAGCCTTCTTGAAGCGTTGTAAACGTTATAGAGGCTGTCTGATCAAAGACCTGACAGTGATTTTAGTCTTCTGGAAGCATTGAGAAACGTTATAGAGGCTGTCTGAGCAAATTTCTCACAGTAATTTTAGCCTTCTTGGGGCATTTTAAACGTTATAGAGGCTGTCTGAGCAAAGAACTGACAGTGATTTTAGCCTTCTGACCCATTCAAAACGTCATAGAGGCTGTCTGAGCAAAGATCTGACAGTGATTTTAGCCTTCTGGAAGCTTTGTAAACGTTGTAAAGGCTGTCTGAGCAAAGATCTGATAGTATTTTAGCCTTCTGTAGGAATTTTAAACGTTATAGAGGCTGTCTGATCAAAGATCTGACAGTGATTTTAGTCTTCTTGAGGCATTGTAAACGTTATAGAGGCTTTCTGATCAAAGATCTGACAGTGATGTTAGCCTTCATGAGGCATTGTAAACGTTATAGAGGCTGTCTGAGCAAAGATCTGACAGTGATTTTAGTCTTCTGGAATCGTTGTAAATGTTATAGAGGCTGTCTGAGCAAAGATCAGAGAGTAATTTTAGCCTTTTTGAGGCATTTTAAACGTTAAAGAGCTGTCTGATCAAAGATCTGACAGTGATTTTAGCTTTTTTGAGCCATCGAAAACGTTAGAGAGGCTGTCTGAGCAAAGATCTGACAGTAATTTAGCTTTCTCGAGGCATTGTAAACGTTATAGGGGCTGTCTGATCAGGGATCTGACAGTGATTTTAGTCTTCTTAGGCACTGTAAACGTTATAGAGGCTCTGAGTAAAGATCTGACAGTAATTTTAGCTTTCTTGAGGCATTGTAAACGTTATAGGGGCTGTCTGATCAGATCTGCGAGTGATTTTAGTCTTCTTGAGGCACTGTAAACGTTATAGAAGATCTCTGAGCAAAGATCTGACAGTGATTTTAGTTTCTTGAGGCAGTGTAAAAGTTATAAAGGCTGTCTGATCAAAGATCTGACAGTGATTAGCCTTCTTGAGGCATTGGAAACGTTATAGAGCTGTCTGAGCAAAGATCTGACAGTGATTTTAGCCTTCTTGAGCGTTGTAAACGTTATAGAGGCTGTGTGAGCAAAGATCTGACAGTAATTTTAGCATTTTGAGGCATTGTAAACGTTATAGAAGCTATCTGATGAAATATCTGACTGTGATTTTAGCCTTCTTGAGGCATTGTAAACGTTATATAGGCTGTCTGATAAAGATCTGACAGTGATTTCAGCCTTCTGGAGGCGTTGTAATTGTTATAGAGGCTGTCTGAGCAAAGATCTGACAGTGATTATAGCCTTCTGGAAGGATTGTAAACGTTATAGAGGCTATCTGAGCAAAGATCTGACAGTGATTTTAGCCTTCTTGGGGCATTGTTGAGCGTTATAGAGGCTGTCTGATCAAAGATCTGACAGTGTTTTAGCCTCTGAGCATTGTAAACGTTATAGATACTGTCTGATCAAAGATCTGAGTGATTTTAGCCTTCTTTGAGGCATTGCAAACGTTATAGAGGCTGTCTAATCAAAGATCTGACAGTGATTTTAGCTCCTGAAAGCGTTGTAAACGTTATAGAGGCTGACTGATCAAAGATCTGACGGTAATTTTAGCCTTCTGGAGGCATTGTTAACGTTATAGAGGCTGTCTGAGCAAAGATCTGACAGTGATTTTAGCTCTGGAAGCCTTTAACGTTATAGAGGCTGTCTGAAAAGAATATGACAGTGATTTTAGCCTTCTGGAAGTATTGTAAACGTTATAGAGACTATCTGATCAAAGATCTGACAGTAATTTTAGCCTTCTTGAGGCATTGTAAACGTTTTAGAGGCTGCTTGATTAAAGATCTGACAGTGATTTTAGCCTTCTGGGGGTGTTGTAAACGTTATAGATACTGTGTGATCAAAGATCTGACAGTGATTTTAGCCTTCTGGAAGCGGCAAACGTTATAGAGGCTTTTTGAGCAGAGATCTAACAGTAATTTTAGCCTTCTTGAGGCATTGTAAACGTTGTAGAGGCTGTGTGATCAAAGATCTGGCAGTCATTTTAGCCTTATGGAGGCGTTGTAAATGTTATAGAGGCTATCCGAGCAAAGATCTGACAGTGATATCAGCCTTCTGAAGCATTAAACGTTATAGAGGCTGTCTGAGCAAAGATCTGACAGTAATTTTACCCTTCTTAAGGCATTGTAAACGGTATAGAGGCAGTGTGAGCAAATTCTGACAGTAATTTTAGCCTTCTTGAGGCATTGTAAAAGTTATAGAGGCTGTCTGAGCAAAGATCTGACAGTGATTTTAGTCTTCTGGAAGTGTTCAAACGTTATAGAGGTTGTCAGAGCAAAAAACTGACAGTGATTTCAGCCTTCTTGAGGCATTGTAAACGGTTATAGAGGCTGTCTGATCAAAGATCTGACAGTGATTTAGCCTTCTGGAAGCGTTTAAACGTTATAGAGTATGTCTGAGCAAAGATCTGACAGTATTTCTAGCCTTCTTGAGGCATTGTAAACGTTTTAGTTGCTGCTTGATTAAAGATCTGACAGTGATTATAGCCTTCTGGAGGTGTTTTAAACGTTATAGATACTGTCTGATCAAAGATCTGACAGTGATTTTAGATTTCTGGAAGCGGTAAACGTTATAGAGGCTTTTTGAGCAGAGATCTAACAGTAATTTTAGCCTTCTTGAGGCATTGTAAACGTTGTAGAGGCTGTCTGAGCAAAGATCTGACAGTAATTTCAGCCTTCATGAGGCATTGTAAACGTTATAGAGGCTGTGTGATCAAAGATCTGACAGTGATTTTAGCCTTATGGAGGCGTTGTAAATGTTATAGAGGCTGTCCGAGCAAAGATCTGACAGTGATATCAGCCTTTTGGAAGCATTAAACGTTATGGACGTGTCTGAGCAAAGATCTGACAGTAATTTTAGCCTTCTTGAGGCATTGTAAAAGTTATAGAGGCTGTCTGAGCAAAGATCTGACAGTGATTTTAGTCTTCTGGAAGCGTTCAAACTTATAGAGGTTGTCAGAGCAAAGAACTGATAGTAATTTTAGCCTTCTTGAGGCATTTTAAACGTTATAGAGGCTGTCTTAGAAAAGATCTGACAGTAGTTTTAGCCTTCTTGAGGCATTGTAAATGTTACAGAGGCTGTCTGAACAAAGATCTGACAGTAATTTTAGCCTTCTGGAGGCGTTGTAAACGTTATATAGGGTGTCTGATCAAAGATCTGACAGTGATTTTAGCCTTATGGAAGCGTTAAACGTTATAGAGGCTGTCTGAGCAAAGATCTGACAGTAATTGTAGCCTTCTTGAGGCATTGTAAACGTTATAGAGGCTATCTGAGCAAAGATCTGACAGTAATTTTATCCTTCTGGAGGCATTGTAAACGTTATAGAGGCTGTCTGATCAAAGAGCTGACAGTGATTTTAGCCTTCTTGGAGGCATTGTAAATCTTATAGAGGGTCTCTGAGCAAAGATTTGACAGTGATTTAACCTTCTTGAGGCATTGTAAACATTATAGATACTGTGTGAGTAAAGATATGACTCTTATTTTTAGCCTTCTTGAGGCATTGTAAACGTTAATGAGGCTGTCTGAGCAAAGATCTGACAGTAATTTTAGCCTTCTTGAGGCATTGTAAACGTTATGGACGCTTTCTGAGCAAAGATCTGACAGTAATTTTAGCCTTCCTGAGGCATTTTAAACGTTATAGATGCTCTCTGAACTACGGAGTCTTCATAAGGAAAGATGCAGTTAGTTCTATTTCTGATTTATCACATTGTAAATATTTCATCTAGTGTTGCAGAACTCTAATCTTTTGAACTTCAGTTCGGGGCTGTGCCCATCCATAAAAGTTTTCATCTTGCATATCAAGTTGAACCCTGTCAATAGTGAAGATAATTTCCAAAATGTGAATTTTGTTGTACAAATTCTTTCATCGTAGCATGTGAAAGATAACAATTTCATTTTCAATAGAAGTAAACAGACAATATATCTTACTCTTTGTCAGATAATTTGAAAGCTGAATTAATCATATGTGGACGCGAGAGATTTAAAATTGATATCATATATGGTTAGAGGTGCTGTACTGATAATTTTTCTTTTAATGTTTATTGTACTTGTGTATTTGTTATATTAAGTGCTGTAAAGTACTGTATACGAAATACCGTATTTTACAACAGTTATGTAGATACAATATAGGCTACGTATACTTATTGTTTGAATGGCACAGATCAACCTGACGACAACAGTGAACACTTACGAGTGTTAGCTTAGGTAATTAAGCTCCACTGTAGTGATAGCACTGAACTGTACATATGTAATGGGAAAATTTTATCCTTTTAGTATTTTTCAATTTTTTTTTAGAAATTGATTCATAATCCGACTCTAATATCTTTAAAATTACCCATGTTCTTAGTAATGTTGATTACAAATATCATCTAAAGAATTTATTTCATAAACGAATGCATGTAACAGTTTTGCCATTCCCTTATGTTTTTCTCTCTCTATATCGCATACGTGGTCTAGAGTCCTTCTCACTTTCGTTTGGCCTTACTGGCATTAGAGAAAACAAGGAAAAGCGGGATGAGCATGATTCTCTTCCTTTAAAGATATGTGTTTTGGGTCGTTAGAGAAGACATTGAAGGTATCACTTTTCAAAGAGAATCAGTGTGTAAGATGAAATCATGGAAGAGTGTACAACCCCCTAAGCTTAATAAAGAAGAATATGGATCAAGTCTCTCTCTTCCACCCTAGGGACAGGACGTACTCTATTAATCGGGATAGTCTATGAGACAAGAGAACTTGGAAAGTAAGGTTGAATAATAATATGTTCAGAGGCCATGGACGCCAACAGGTAAGACTCGTCGTTCTTCTACCCTCTCCAATTTTCCTGTACCATCCAAGCAAGAACATCGAAGTCTTTTTGATGTCGAATAGAAATTTATGTCGGGGAAAAAGTTAAAATTCCCTGTGACACATATATTACAGTAATATATGGTACAGTATTAGCGATTGTTATATCAGATTGGAACAGCAGTGTTTTGTTATTATAAGTATCCCAATAACCAGTGTAACTGTATTTGTACTGTATTCTTCTCTAACCATGTACAGTAGGCCTACTCTGTACACTTGTTTACATGTACTGCTGACTCAATGAAATGTGTTCATACTGTAATATAATACTTATACTGTGATAAGAACTGAGTAAAAACAATATTAGGGAGTACAGTGTGTTACTTAGTGTGTTAGTCGACTGCACATAAGCAATGGTCAGTGAGATGGTAGGTTAGGAGATAACCCACCCTAGGGTAGCAAGTATTTAGGGATTCTCACTATTTCACAATTGTCTGTTACATAACCCCTGCAAAAAAGCGAGAGATGACCATAAAGACAAAATTAAAAATTACATCATGAATAAAGAAATAACAAAAAATATTATTACCCTAAAGTCTGGTTCTAAAAACAGTTTTATCTGTACACTACAAAATCTTCACTACCCAGCTTTTTTGTGTGTGAAAGATTGATTGGAAAGAAGAGTGACTTAATACATACAGAATAATATGATAATTTAATTTAAAATCTGTATTCTTGTCTATTATTCACACTCCAAACACGATCTTACCTTTTGCCCAGTGGTAAACGGCCTGCAGCAATATCTTAGGGCATTTGGGGGATTGTAGTACTGTTCGTAATTCCAGATGGAGTCAAATGCAGTATCCTGTGAAAAGGGGAAAATATATAGACCTATGGCAAAAGAGAGATTGGGAGGTAGACTATAGACCTATGGCAAAAGAGAGATTGGGAGGTAGACTATAGACCTATGGCAAAAGAGAGATTGGGAGGTAGACTATAGACTTATGGCAAAAGAGAGATTGGGAGGTATACTATAGACCTATGGCAAAAGAGAGATTGGGAAGTAGACTATAGACCTATAGCAAAAGAGGGGTTGGGAGGTAGACTATAGACCTATGGCAAAAGAGAGATTGGAAGGTAGACTATAGACCTATGGCAAAAGAAAGATTGGGAGGTAGACTATAGACCTATGGCAAAAGAGAGATTGGGAGGTAGACTATAAACCTATGGCAAAAGAGAGATTGGGAGGTAGACTATAGACCTATGGCAAAAGAGAGTTTGGGAGGTAGACTAAAGTTCTCAATGTCAGAAAACGGTCTACTAGCAATAACTGTAATTAATTTAATGTGTTTCTTCAAGGATGAAATGTATACTGCTACAAAGAATATCCAGTACAACAACATGAATTATGTATTTGTTAAAAAAAACATTATCATTTCCATCATCAATCTGATAACTGAATGATGATTGTATTTGCATTGTGTATTCTTCATCTGGAGCCTAATCATCATGTAGATAAATTATAGATTGAATTACATTGCCATAGGAATGGTGATTCCTTGGATCAATTCAAGTTTCTTCAGAATCCTTGTTACATAGCTTCTTGTCAACCTCAGGAATTAATGTATTTTACAATAATTCCAGGAATGAGAAGATAATGTAGTAGGGTGAGGCAATTTTGGACACCTTTTTAGTAACCTTTGTACAAAATCTACATTAATAATTTATGACCAAATACCAAACATGTTTTCAAGAGAGGGAGGTCTCATCTATAAAAATGGCTTGTTTCATAATCACCAAAGCATTGGAAATTCTCGTATTTCAGCAATGAAAAAAAAAAAATATCTTAGAGGCGAGGCAATTTTGGACAGTGAAGCAATTTTGGACACGTCTGTATCTCCGTTAAGCGTCAACGCTCGGTTGGGCAAACTATGACAATTTGTGGTCCCTATCAATATAAATATGGTAGAAAAAAAATTATAGACTTACATAAATTTTTGTGTCCGTAATCCATGATTGTTCAATTTTGCCTCGCCAAGAAAAAGGTGATAAGTTTGCCTGTCCAATTTTGCCGGACCATGGCTTTGAAAACTGTCCAATTTTGCCTTTCTATATGAATATGTAAATCAAACTTTGTATTCGAACACACAAATATACTTTTATGTATAAATCTGCATATATGTAATCATAAAAATTAAAAATAAGACATAAGGGCTGCAGTAAAGGGGGTGTCTACCCAAAGTGACACCCTAAAAGTGAGTGACACCCTGAGAGTTACATTCAAAAAACAGTTTCTTTCTAGCTCGATGGATGTGATATGATTTTTAAAAAGTTATTTAATATTAGGGACACTCTTAAAGCTGTTGACACTCAGGGGGTGAAACCTTCAAAAAGATTGACCAAAATATGGTAACATCCTCGAGAGGGGTGTCACCCTAAATGTTAGAAATATATATATAAAAAAACTCTACTGTATACATTGTTCCTATAATAATTCACATATCCAAATGAAAATTTCAGGAATTAAAATAGAATATATTTTCACTGTTCCTACTAATTTCCATGTAGATAACTGTCATATTGGCTTTTTTATATGGTGTTAAATGCAGCAACATTGGAGCGAACAGCTTGGTAGATACATCAAGGCGGGGCAAAGCTGATCCCATAAAAAATATTCGTCCTAAGTTGTACTTAGCTAGTTTATTTTTATCATTGTTACCTCATACTATGAACGAGCCATCAGAGATGCTTTTACCTACAAAAGAAAGGGATACAATCAAAGATTTAAGAAAAAAGATGAAATGAAGAAAAATAAAAGGAAAAACAAAGAAAGAGAGGTAGAAACATGACAAATAATGGAAATTCAAAGCAACCAAATATCTCTCGATTCTTTGAGAAAAAATGTGTCTGCAAACACTAACGTAAATATAAAAAAATCTAAATTGACCAGGGTAATAATTAGCGATAATTGAACTGCTAGGATAGTCCCGATGATGAATGATCAGGATTTATTTATACCTAAAATAAAACAAATAAAAAAAAGATATTAAGGAGCGTCCATTATTTTGCATTGGTAGAGCAACAAATGGGTTTTTAGAGGAAGAGGGATGCTAAGCGACTCGCCTTGAGCTAGATGCTTGAAGCCAAATATCATCAACATCATCTCCTCCCACGCCTATTGCTGCAAAGGGCCTCAATTAGATTTCGCTAGTCGTCTCTATCTTCAACTTTTAATTCAATACTTCTCCAATCACAATCTCCTACTTCATACTTAATAGTCCTCAGCCATGTAGGCCTGGGTTTCCAACTCTTCTAGTGCCTTGTGGAGGACAGATGAAAGTTTGGTGAACTAATCTCTCTTAGGGAGAGCAAGGAAGAGCAGGCCCAAACCATCTCCATCTACCCTTCAACATGATCTTGTCCACATATGGCGCTCGAGTAATCTCTCTTAGTTTCTTTTCTAATCCTGTCTGTCATTTAACATCCAATATTCTTCCTTGGGCTTTGTTCTCAAATCTACAAAATGAGTTTCATTAATATACCAAGATTCACGCCCATACAGTAACACCGATCTCACTAATTCTGATATATAGCCTGATTATTATATGTAATTTTAGGCGACATGATTTCCAAATTTCACAACCTAGCCATCGTCTGATTTGCTTTTTTCAATCTTTCATTAAACTCAAATTCTAAAGCTCCTATATTAGATATCATAGTTCCTAAATATTTAAATAATTCTACCTCATTAATCCTTTATCCTTCTAAAGATATTTCATCTTCCATTGCATATTCCGTTCTCATCATCTGTCTTTCTTCTATTTATCTCGAGCCCAACTTCATGTGATTTTTCATGCAATCTCGTAAGCAAGCTTTCCAAGCCCTGTAGTGTTCTGCTAATTAGGACATCGTTATCAGCATACTCTAGGTCTTCTAATTTTCTGTTACCAATCCAGTCCAATCCTTCTCCACCATCCCCAACCAATCTATGCATTACAAAATCTATGAGGATAAACAAGATGAGTAACAACACATTCCCTTAGAGTACTCCACTGTTCACTGGAAATTCGTTTGATAAGATGCCACTAACATTAACTTTGCATTTGCTATGCTCATGAACAGACAATTAAATTTACATATTTGAGAGGAACTCCATAATGACGCAGGACTCTCCACAAAATTTGCCAGAGCACATAATCAAAAACTTTTTCATAACCCACATATACCATCAAAAGTGGAGTTCTATATTCTACATATTGCTGTACCACATGTGATAAATGAAAATTTGGTCAGCACAACTTCTACCTTTTCTAAATCCTGCTTGTTCATCTTTCAGCTTTTCATCAATCTTTCTCTCTAGTCTCTTTAGAATGAGCATAGTATATATTTTCATGACAGCTAAGTGTGATGTCTCTGTAATGATTGCAATCAGTCAGATCTTTTTTTGTCATTTTCACCAGCACTCCTAGCTTCCATACATAAGACTTTGCCTCTTCACGCCACATTCTACAAAATAATCTTGTAGGTAATCTGGGAGTCACTTCATTTTCAGGCAATATCATTTCAGCAGTTATTCCTTCGTATCCAAGGGCTTTCCATCCTTTGAGTTTTTTTAAGAATAGCTTCGTCTTCAAACACACCTAATTCATTCATGGCCACATCAAGGTCTTCATCAGTTTCAGGTGTATCAACCAAATTATTCCCTTCGTATTTCCTATTCATGACCTCTCTAAAGTGTTCAATCCAACGTTACATTTCTTCATCTTCTTTTGATATAAAAGATCCATTTTTCTTTTTGATGGGTATATGCTTCTTCTTTTTTCCCGTAGAGATTTCATTAATAATTCTATGAGCAATTCCTACAACAAAGCCACTCCCTGAATTCTTAGCTTTGTCAGCCTCATCTGCTTTCCTGTCTAAATATTCTCTCCAATCATTCCTGATATTTCTTTTGACTTCACTATCACTACTGAAATACTTGGCATGCTCTGCCTTGTAATTTCCATTACTTCCTCGAAAACAATTTCTGTTTTTTACTTTTTATAGTACCCCAAGTATCATTTGATATCCATGGTTTTCTCCTTATAACTGCATGTCCCAACAAAACATCGTCTCTTGAAGTCTCTTAAGACTGTAAATCGATTCCTACATTCAGTTACAAAGATTTCTGTACTCATCCTCTAGAAGCTTAGTTGTATCAAACTTAGGTACTCTATCTACATTTCTGTTGGCTGCTTTCAATTTTAATATTTGTGTGGCAATGGGGAGCTGGTGATCCCTACCAATATCTGCACCTCTATAGTTTCTAACATTTCTCAGAGTCCTCCTTCTCTCTTTATCAATGGCTATGTGATCTATTTGATATTTGTAATTGCCACATGGTGAAGTCCATGTATATTTGTGTATATCCTTGTGCTGGAAAAGAGTACCTCCAGTAACAAGATTGTTTGTTGAACAATAACATAAAATGTACCCCATTTTAATTTGCAACTTCGCCAAGAACCTCAACACCCATCACATTTTCTATCCCTTGGTTATTCCTTTCAACTTTAGCATTGAAGTCATTAATCACAATTTTCAAATCTCTCTATGTTCTCATTTATTATACTCTGCAGTTCTTCATAGTTTTCATCTTTCCTTTCTTCAGGGGAATCATTTGTTGGCGCATAGCAAACTATAATACTCATATTGCACTGCTTTGATTTAATTTTTGTAAGTAACAATCTGCTATCTACAGCTCTCCATTTGGTTAATGCCTTTTCTGCTCTTGGTGTCATTATCATTATTCCTACCCCTTCTATTCTAACTCCATGTGTTCTTCCTGAGTAAATATATGTATTGCCTTGGTCTTAGAGTTCTTTACCAATCCCCTTACAAGGTGTTTCACTTAGGGCCAAGATGTCCAAACTATATTTCATAATTTCATTCTCTACTAGCTGTAACTTTCCAGTTTGATTAATGGTTCTAACATTCCAATTACCCATTTTCAATTTTTATTTAGTATTTACAAACCGGGAGTTTCTTAGCAACCTGTTACGCCCGGGACTGGGGGTAATTCTTTCATTTTCGATTTCTATAGACTGACTAAATCCATAGAGGATTCATTAGCTAAATTCATCAAAGAATAGCCAGTTTCTTAGTGATGCGCAGTGCCTATCTAAACAAGGCAAGTGACTCCTGCAGGTCCATACTAATTCCAGTAAGATCAACTGCCAGGCATTAGCAGTAGAGGAATATCCAGAGCACCAAACAGATACATACCTTTTTCAAATTACAGATGAAATAAATGGTCCTTTATTTATGGACCCCATGCCTCAAAGAGAATGCTTAGTGCCATATTTAAAAGAACTGAAGCTGTTTTTTTGAGCATTCGGTTGAATTAAATAGACCCATCATATATTCAAGCATTTAAATGGCACGTATATGGCTATAGTATATATTGAATTGTTCACATTTATTTCCAATTTTGTACTTGTCCCTATTTTCTCATTAGTGATAGGCTTGATTATAATTTTCTATGATTTTTTTTTTCATTTTCTTATGAATCAATATGATATTCTATTGAAATAAATGAAAAAAAAATATTTTCAAAGAACTATCATTTATCTATATTTCTAGTTAAAATTATTAAGAATACTGTATATATATATATATATATATATATATATATATATATATATATATATATATTTATACTTATATATGTATATGTATATATATATATATATATATATATATATATATATATATATATATATATATATATATATATATATATATATATATATATATATATATATATATATATATATATATATATATATATATATATATATATATATATATATATATATATCACAATCACACGTGATTTCAATCAATGTAAATATCACCCACGAATGGCATTTAATACCGAATTCTATCTTGGGAATATATATCCACTTGGAATTCATTTTATGGTAACAGCTTCTGGCTAGGTGGAGATTCGAACCCCCACCTGTTCGCCCGGAAACCATGCCAGCGACTACTCTACTGACTGAGCTCAGTCGGTAGAGTCGTCGCTGGCATGGTTTCCGGGCGAACAGGTGGGGGTTCGACGCTCTACCGACTGAGCTCAGTCGGTAGAGTCGTCGCTGGCATGGTTTCCGGGCGAACAGAGCTGTTACCATAAAATGAATTCCAAGTGGATATATATTCCTAAGATAGAATCCAGTATTAAATGCCATTAGTGGTTGATATTTATATATATACATATATATATATATATTTATATATATATATATATATATATATATATATATATGTATATATATATATATATATATATATATATATATATATATATATATATATAGATAGATAGATAGATAGATAGATAGATAGATTACAAAATCTATTACTAAATAACTTAACATTATGAATTGGACGTTTTTTTAATTGTGTCCAAAATTGCCTTACCATTTTTCAAGGCGAGGCAAAATTGGACACTAGATATTCCAAATTTTTTCATTATTTTTTTATTTCAAACCTTCCTAAAACATCATCCACTTATTTGTTTTTAGAAAAAATAGTTTCACGTATTATTTCTGAGAAACACTAAAATGAAGGTGAGGCAATTATTGGACACCCATATTCAACAATTTTTTTAAGGGTACTTAATACTTTTTAAAAACCAGACATACTAATATCTATAAAATAGAAGGTTGTGCAATTTCTAATAGAATTATAGTTTTCGAAAATTATAAATAGTTTTAGAGATATTGCATCTGTCCAATATTTGCCTTACTTGTCCAAAATTGCCTCTGTCCAATATTGCCTTACCCTACTATGCTTCATGTCACAAGAAGAATAAAAAGAGATATCCTTAAGGAAGAAAATATATTATAACCTATCCTAAAGGTTTGTAAGTTTCTCTCCCAATTATATGAAAACTTTTTTATTTCCAAACTGTTTTTCTCCTTTAGAAACTAATTACCTAACTTTTTCTAAGTGTCATTATTTTTACATTAGGGTTTTAGTAGAAAGGGAGGCGAGAGATTTGCGTGTTTGGTAATAATAGAAACATTATAGGATTAGATTTATCAAGACCTAATGCGAAAGTATTCTTTGTCTAATCGGTAGGAGGAACACATTATGTGAAGGCTACTTACAAATACAGTCAATGTGTTACAGGATCTAGTGTCCCCAGCGCAGGTATAGCCAGCGGGGTAAAGTAATTGTATTCCTTCCATATAGGCACACAAGAGGAAATCAAGATTTGGGAAAGAGCTTGCGGAAGCAATCCCAACGACCATGCCATTTGCTTCGCACTTGTGTTCCCAGAAGCTGTCTGCAACCGGTGGGGATCCCATGCAGCTAGGGCAGCTGTACGCAAGTGTGACGAACGACCTTATAAATCCATCTGAAAATGTGTCATCCGTTTACAATGTTGAAAATTATAATATTGTTTAGATAAATGAAAAAAAAGAAATCCATAAATAGATAAAATAATGTCTGCAGAAATGTTATGCAAAATATATAATGAAGTAGTTACATGTTATAAAAGATTCCGAGGCAAATGGGATACTAGAAATGATTGTAAACATCATAATGGATAAGCATTATGGAACTCGTTGTAGAGTAATAGATGCATTTGAAGTCAAGGCTGGAATACTATTAGGTGGAATACTGTCTCCTCTACAGTTTTTTTATGGTAATTGCTTATGTTATGAACAAGGTAATGCAAGCAATGAATAATGACATTCAAGGGAAAGGAGACCAAAGATTATATGATCTTGTATATACATATGATATAGTTGTAACTGCCTCTATAATGGCTGAAATACAGAAAATGATTGGTGGGTTAGTACCGGAAGGGAGAAAGGTTGGATTGGTGATCAACGAGAGAAAGACTTGAGGTCATGCAAACTTTACCAGAAGAGTAATATTACCAAACTCAAACTCATTCAAGCATTCAGGAACCATCATCACCAGCAATAGATCACTAGTTGAAGAATTCAAGGAGAGAATAAGGAGGACAGAACAGGCAATGGTCATGCTAAAACAGTTTGGAGGTCAAATCGAATATCAGTT
>NC_090727.1:123423355-123443355 GCF_036898095.1 Palaemon carinicauda | reverse complement strand
GGACCATTGCATCAGGGAAGATTGATCATTAAAGGTTTAAAGGCCAGTCATGAATGGCAGAGGCAAGGGACAGTGACAATGCCCTATCAAGCAGGACAATGCCCTAGAGACTGACCATATATACATATGATCAGCGCTCAAGCCTCCTCTCCATCCAAGCTAGGAGTAAGGAGGGTTAGGCAATGGCTGCTAACGACCTAGCAGATAGACCTATAGGCTACCCCCCCCTTACCATCCTTAACTAACAAGGATGGTGAGGTTGCAGTGACCAATGGAACTAACAAGTTTGAGCAGGACTCGAGCCCCAGTCTGGCGATCACCAGGCAAAGACGTTACCAACAGGCCACCACAACCCTGGCGAATCCACTACAACGTCAAATCCTCATCTGATTTTTCCAACATGAGGAAAGTAATGCAAGTTCAAGATTGGACTACAAAACTTACCAAGCGCCATACTTGGAGAAAATTATCGATCCATTAACTACAGCTAACTATTCTGGACTTTTGAGACATTGTATGCTAGAAAGTTCTTTAAATAATCTAGGCAACCTTGTCCATAGCATAAATATAGATTATGAATTCACGTATTTTTATAAAACAAACGATCAAATAAGACGCATGAGAGAACTGAATAGTTCACCATACCGTGACAGCGAATAACGTAAAATGTGCAATTTTTGTTGTGTCTGCCTGAAAGATAAACTCAACATTATAAGTGAAGCATTAAATTTAATGTGACCTGACCTATTACATAGAGATCACTGATGGTGTTGAGTGTAACAATCCGGAGACTTGATAGAAGTTCGCATTTCGGTGTTCCTGACGGCATCCAGTTGAATCCCTTGCAGCCATATGCTATAAACCAAAGGAATTGAGTCCATTAGTAGAGTTACGCTCTCTCTCTCTCTCTCTCTCTCTCTCTCTCTCTCTCTCTCTCTCTCTCTCTCTCTCTCTCTCTCTCTCTCTCCTAATGTCATGTACTAATCATGATTAAATCCTTTAGTTTATTGTTTAATTATTTTGCATTAAAATTCATGAAGAACTGTTACTTGAAAACTCACCTGAAGAACAAGCTCCAGCGCATAATAATCTTGATGTTGCAGCCAAAGACACTGCCAACACCTCAGAGCCCCTCGTGCCTACCTCGCCCAGTTGGTAGAAAATGTCTTTGGCGTTTTCTACTTCCTGAATTAACATCATCATGACTCCCGTCATGGTCAATATCATCGGGAGAATCCTAAATCTTCTAGAAGAATGTCTCCTTAGCAAAATACGGTGCTTGGTCATGTTACTGGACTGATGCCGAACCCTGAAGGGAAGAATCTGTAAATGGCTTTGACACTTTGCAGTGGTAGTGTTTATTCTAACGATTGCAGACTCATTATGCCTTTAATTAAGCTCACCTTAGAGAAGCCCTACCTTGGTTAGTTACTGATAAAGAAAGTATGAGTAGACAGAACCTTACCTTCTTAACAGTTTTGCCGTGAATTTTTAGGAGCTAATATCATATGAAAGAAGAACTGGGAAAATAGCTTCTGTTGAAAAAGAATCTGTTACTTTAAGAATATGTATTATACAGTGTATGGAAACATATACGCTCACGCACACACACGCACACACACCTATATATATATATATATATATATATATATATATATATATATATATATATATATATAATATATATATAAAAGTTTGTAAGCATATGTTTCATTTTTGTATCTATTTATATATATTTATGCATACAGGAACAATAAAATAAGATAGTTTGTTCATGAGAAATAGTTAACAATCTTATTTGTATGAAAAAACTGAAGGCTTTTCTTTTGAAAAACTTTTTACACTTACGTATTTGAAGTGACACTTGACGGTTTTGTTCCCTTAATGGGTTATATTTTCATAACTGGAATCTGTATCAATCCTCCAGAGTATATCTTGAGATATAACACGTCGCAATTTAACTAATATCTGTCTTATTGCATATGAATTTTACGTATATATATATATATATATATATATATATATATATATATATATATATATATACATATATATATATATATATATATATATATATATATATATATATATATATATATATATATATATCTATCTATCTATATATATATATTATACATACATATATATATATATATATATATATATATATATATATATATATATATATACACACACACACATATATATATATATATATATATCTATATATATATATATATATATATATATATATTATATATATATATATATATATATATACATACATATATATATATATATATGTATATATATATATTCCTAATTCTGACCATCCTTTATATTCAGATCCTCCTGGCCAGTACCACCCTGTTCATAATACTAAGTATGCAGCCAGGCCTTCTCCATCATGATGCTCAATACTACGCAGTAATCTAGAATTTTTATTTCAGCCATGACCAAGTTGTGAAATGAACTTCCTAATCGGGTAGTTGAATTAGTAGAACCTCAAAAGTTCAAACTTGCAGCAAATGTTTTTATGTTGAACAGGCTGACACAAGTCCCTTTGTACAGTTTATATATAAAAGATTTGTTTTGATGTTGTTACAGCTCTTAAAATATTTTATTTAAATTTTGCATTTCTTATCATATAGTTTATTTATATTCTTATTTCCTTTCCTCACTGGGCTATTTTTCCCTATTGCTTTCTTTAGGCTTATAGCATATGCTTTTCCAACTAGGATTATAGCTTAGCTAGTGATATATATATATATATATATATATATATATATATATATGTAAATATATATACATTTATATATATATATATATATATATATATATATATACATACATATATTTTCAGTGTAACAGGCAATTTACATAAAGATTTAACAGTGTTAAACAAGTTAAAGTCAAACGGTCATAGAATGATAAGAAGCAAAATTTTTTTGAGATCTAAGGAAAGAGAGAGAAAAGATTAATTTTAAGAAAGAAAATAAATTCTTGTAATAAGATAAGTTTAGTTTAGCAATACAAAATAGGTACTCCCAGCTACATGATGAAATGGTAGCAAGTAAAGAAGAATTGAACAGTAATTTAACAAATTTGTGGAAGAGTTCCGAAACAAGATCAAGGAAAACATTCGGAAAAAAACAAAAACCTAATAAAGAAAAGATTAGAAATGGGAGTAAAATCCAAGAGAGATGAAATAGAATAAGCAGAACTATTCAAAACAATAAATAAACAAAAAACCCAAGATACTAGTCAACAAAATCAGACCAAAATTGAGGAAAAACTAAATAAAGGAAGACGCCTCAAATTGGTGAAAAGAAGATTTGAAACAGGACGCCAACAGATGTTTGCTTTAAAGGATGAAAATGGAAATATCCACAATAGAAATTGAGTGATAAAAAATGCAGAGGTTTTCTATATAATGCTATATAATAGTGATATAAGAAATAACTTCACCAATAAAAATAATGAAACACCTGAACCTGTACCAAAGGTAACAGTAGGAGAAATAAATAAATAATTTAAAAGCATGAAAAGAGGCAAAGCAGCAGGCGAAAATGGCCGAACAATTGATTTGATAATAGACTGAGGAGACTTTACAGTAGTAAAACTGGCTGAACTCGACACCAAATGTATGCAAGAATACTCTAAACCTACAGCTTGGAAAAACTTTATCATTATACGGATTCACAAAAACGGAGACACAAAAGATCTGAAAAATTACCGCCCAATAAGTTTACTCTCCGTAATATATGAAGTATTTGAAAAGATCTTATTAGGCCGAAAAGAAAGACAGCTAGACTTTAATCGACCAAGAGAGCCGGCAGGCTTTAGAAGTGGGTATTCAGCAACTGACCATATACATGTAATTAGCCAGTTAATGGGAAAATATCCAAAGTATGACAAACCACTCCGGAGGGCATTAATAAACTGAGAAAGCTTTTTATTCTGTGAAAATATCAGCTTTAATGAAAGCCTTTCAAAAACAAAGAATAAAAGAATCTTATGTTAAAACACTTGAAGATATCTATACAGGAAGTACAACAATCCTAAAGCTATATAAAGATGGTGAGAAAATTCCGATTGATAAAGGAGTTAGACAGGGATACCTCACCTCTCCTAACTCATTCACAGAATGTGTAGAAGTTTTTAAGAATTTAGATTGTAAAAGTGTAGGAATTAATATTATGGGGAATACATTAACAACTAAAGATATGCAGATTGCATAGCTGTGTAGTGAATCATGAGAGGAATTACAAAAGACGATAGAAAATTTGAATAAAGAAAACAGGATTGTAGGACTGAAAATGAATATGAGTAAAATTATGATAATGTTCAATGAAAAAGCAGAGATAACAAATAAAAGTTATGGATACGCCTATGGAGATGGTTAATGGATATACAAACTTGGGACAGACAGTAAGTGTTTTCCTAAGACGCGAGACCAAAATCAAATAAAAAAGGATAAGCATGGGATGGAGAGAATTCGGTAAACAAAATGAGGTTATGAAAACTGAAATGCCACTTCTCTAAAAAATAGTATTTAATGAGATAGTCCTACCAGTATTAACTTGTGCATCAGAACATTTGGAGCCTTACTAAAACCTTAGAGCATGAGCTATTTACAACTCAAGGAGCTTTAAAAATAATGATGATGGGAATAACACTAAGAAACAGAGAAAGAGCAACATAGATATGAGAGCAAACTAAAGCAGAGGATATTCTAACTTTTATGAACAAGAAATGGACATGGGCAGGACATATAATGAGAATGACAGAAAATTGATGGACATTAAAAATAACAGAAATGGTCCTTAGAGATTGTGAAAGAAGCAGCCGATTGGCGGACTAAGAAAGTTTGCAGTAGTAGGCTGGTACAGGAAAACAATAAACAGACACAAGTCGAAGGACATGTGTGAGGCCTTTGTTCTGCAGTGGACTAGTAACGGCTAATGATGATGATTATGATGATGATATATATATATTGTAATACGTAGAATAGTCGGAGATGGTGGAGAAGGATTGGAATGGATTGGTAATAGGAAAAATTAACCAACTTAGAATATGCTGATGATGCTGTCCTTATTAGCAGAACAACACAGGATTTGCAATGCTTACTTACCAGAATGCCGGAAATATCACACGAGGTTGGGCTTAAAATAAATAGAAGAAAGACAGAGATGATAAGAACGGAGTATGCAATGGAAGATGAAATATCACTGGAAGGAGAAAGGATTAATGACGTAGAATCATTTAAGTATGTAGGAACTATGATCTCCAATACAGGGTCTCTAGAATTAGAGTTTAGTGAAAGATTGAAAAAGCGAATCAGACAATGGCTAGGTTAAGTAAAATTTGGAAACGAAATCGCCTGAAATTACATATAAATATCAGTTTAATGAGATCGGTTTTACTAAATGGACATGAGTCGTGGTATGACAAACAATCTCCAATAGATTTTAAAAATTGAGAACAATGCTCTCAGAAGGATATTGGTAGTTAAATGACAGGATAGGATTAGAAAGGAAACAATAAGAGAGATTACTCTAGTACTCTATGTGGATGAGATCATGATGAGGGGTAGATGGAGATGGTTTGGGCATGCTCTTCGCACTCCCTAAAGAGATTAGTTTACCAAACATTTAGCTGGGCTCCACAAGGCATTAGAACAGTTTGGAGACCCAGTCGTATATGGCTGAGGACTATGAAGCAGATGATGATGATTGGAGAAGTACTGAATTAAAAGCTCACGATAGAGACGACTGGTGAAATCTAACCGAGGTCCTTTGCGTCAACAGCCGTAGGAGGAGATGATGATGATGATGATGATATACATACATGTATATATATATATATATATATATATATATATATATGTGTGTGTGTGTGTATATATATATATATATATATATATATATATATATATATATATATATATATATATATGTGTGTGTGTGTGTGTGTGTATGCGTGTGTGTTTATATATGAAATTACCTCGCTCCTCTCTAAGGTTGTGTCTACACCTTTTAATTCACTTGAAGATTACAGTTTCTATATGTAAATTTTCTTGCTATACGCTTTGCCATTGCTTGCTTCGATCCATTTATGCTTTCCTAATATATAGAACGCACATGAACAGATAATATCCATTTCGAACTAAACTTTCTTATCGTGCAGCCAATTTTCCTATTAAACTTCATGACTTCGTGAGACTGTTCAAAGCGATATCCGTCTTGCCATGGCGTTCATTTACGAAGCAATTAGCTTGAGTTCTCATTTTTTCTGTAAGTGGTGGTCTTTGCATCGCAATATGATCATATGTAAAAAAAAAAATAAAAAAAAATAAACTATATCTGACACTTAGTAAGTTCCTGTCATGATGTGATATTTTCACTAATTCCTGACCACAGTTTCTTTCAATAAAAACAATGGTTCAGAATATTAACATACTACGATATTTAAATTTGTATGCCGTGTCACGTTATTCGCAGTACACTTGATGTTGAAGAAATTTAATGCTAGATTTGGTAGGTAAAATCAAACATTTTGATTTTGAATTGATAATTCTTGATGAAGTTCATTTCAGCTGTTTGAAATCCAGATTCAGAGTCTTAACTCAAATGTCGAGTTTTCCTTCCTCGCTTCACTCGTAGAATTAGCCTCGTTTCAGAACCAGGTACAGTGGGACATTTCCTCCCTTGCTGAATTATCTTCATTCTATAAGTTTTAATGCTGCTTTGGAACTACTTAAATGTACAGTACGTGCAGCTTAACTTCTGTAACCCGGTACTGTAACCTAGTACATTATTTGTCTTTAGATATCTAGATGACCAAAAAAAAAAAAAAAAAAAAAAAAACACCGAAAGATTGTTTATTTCACCAGGGTTGGATACAGTTCAGAGCCGCCGATTCGGTGCCAGCCATTTCAGAGCCAGAATGTATTTTGAGTCTCTCTCTCTCTCTCTCTCTCTCTCCCCAAGAGCAAATGGAGTCTCCGGGGTTGGACTAAAAAGTCTTCGAGACATCCAAAATCCTTGTAACTCTCTCTCTCTCTCTCTCTCTCTCTCTCTCTCTCTCTCTCTCTCTCTCTCTCTCTCTCTCATGGTGACATATTATATGGAAGGATAATTACTTATTTGTTTAACACCAAGTACTTTGAGTAATTAAAGAACCATACAAGTATTTTAGTATTTAACATTTTAATTATTGTAATGTGTACAGTTGTCCGGCGGTTTTAAAAGGAAACGTTCAACGATTTTCTGTTGTCTCGTCGGTTTTATAAACTGAATTTCGTTAACCACGGAGCAAGAAATCAAAAGTCAGAGAGAACGAGTGCAATTCAGCCCCGATGGATTTATATTTGATAAAACAACCAAGACACAAACAAAATTTTCATGTTTTGGAGCTGCTATGATGACGGTAGATGCCCTGCTAGAATTCACATTTTAGAAGAAGTTATAAAACAAAATGAACGGTCACACCCATGCACCATCCGCAGTGGAATTAGAAAAGGCGAAAACGTATGCACGCCAGAGAGGGGGAAAATAAGACTTATGACCTAAAATAAAATAAAATAGAACCCTGGAAAATATGTGTGAAGCTGCTATTGTTCATTTGCTTAATCGGAAAGCAATGTGTAAAGTTATTCGACGCAAAAGGGACACAGCTAACCGTGTTCTTGAAAGACCAAGAATCATTGAAGGTTTACACAATTCTCGAAAATATAAAGTAGCCTATATAAATCATTGTCTGAAACCGAGGAGAAATGTTGTTTGGTGGATCAAGAGATCAAGGACGAGAGAATTTTCATTTTTGGTAGGGAGGCCCCATGGCTACATCATTTAGCAACGTCAGCTATCAGGTATGTTGCTGGAACATTTGCTATTGCACCTCCATTTTTTCATCAAGTATACATCATTTCAGTCAAGAAATTCGATGGTGTCCATCCCATACTATATGATCTCTTGCAGAACAAACAGCGTGCAACATAATGTGAGAAGGCTAGAAACAATTAAGGAGACGATACCATATGCACGGCTTAGTGTCTATAACGGCGATTTTGAGCATTCTCTTTAGACGGCGATGAAAGAATGTCTTCCCGATGTGCAAATCAGAGGGTTTCGCTGTTTTTATTGGTAACGTCCCTGCTTGGTGATCGCCAGACAGGGTTCGAGTCCCAATCAAACGCGTTAGTTCCTTTAGTGGCTAGAACCTCGCCAGCCTTGTGAACTAAGGAGAGGGTGTTTAGGGGAGACTATAGGGGTACCTGCTGAGTCATCAGCAGCCATTGCCTGATCCTCCCTGCTCATGGATTAGATAGAGGGAGGCCTTGGGGCCTGATCATATCTATATTTGGTCAGTCTCTAATCTGGGACATTGTCCTACTTTCTGTGGCAATGTCACTGTCCCTTGCCTTTGCTTTATAGGTCAAAATGATACTAGCTCTTTCCTGTGTCCCAGTTAATAACCTTGAAGTCATATCGATGCTCTGGCACTACACTTACGAGGCGTGAGGTACTATCTCCTCTGCTTAATTGGTAAGACAAACAAACACATTGGAAGAGCAGCACCATTGTTTCGCACAGATATCTGGAACACGTTTCGTCGAACGCTTCAAAGAGAAGAGAGAAAAAAATAACCTCGCTGGAGTGGCTAACAGACGACTGCATGCTGAACTTGGAAGGTTGCATCCAACAATTTGGAATTTCATTGATACGCTAAAACGAGTGCAAAAAGGAATTGATTAATATTACGAAAAACTTAAAGCTGGTCATGAGCTACACCAAAAGTTACTAAAACACCGCTTGTATATTAAAGGTTTTATTGGAACATGGAAATAGAATTAAGTTGGAATGGTTGCAAGCTAATGCGCATACTCTACTAGATTTTTTTTCTGAATTTGTTTATTTTAGACATTTTTAAGTAGTTAATAAGCTATATGTATTTCTATATCGAAATCAAGATGTATAATCTTAATTATTAATAGTATTTCTATTGCCAGAATGCATTTGGTTAAAAACGTCCGTTTAATTTTTAAAATGAACACTAATAATGGTTTCTGCATTTGGTGCTGAAATACCAGAGCTGAATTAGCGGCACTGAAATGGCCCTACCCCATTTCACCAACGGCAGGTTTCAGGACACGTATTACACGTTGCCATTTTTTTCATTCATGAGCACTTTCACCGTATGTCATTCTAGGATGACCTCCTGACCTACTCATATTTATATTGATATTTACTCCGAGTAGTAAAAATATACTGTAGTGTATCCTGTTCTTAATAAACTCTTCCTCTTCTTGTTCCCTCTGGTTATTTCTGTTTCATTTTATACTATAGAGATTAGAAAACGAAATCATGAAGGTAAAAGAAAATAAACTTGTTAATCCAAAGTGAATCTGTTCTAACTGTAGAGGTGCACTTCCTCCAATATCTTCCATATTTACTGCTGAATTATATGGCATACTAACCGCTATTGAGAAAATAGTGTTAAAAGAGAAGGGCAATTTTACCATTTATAGTGATTCAAGAAGTGTTCTTCAAGCTTTAGAAGGTTTTAATTCTAGTAAACCTTTAGTTTTAAAGATTTAGAGTGGCTTGTGATTATTTGCCTAAAAGGTATAACAGTTCGATTTTGCTGGGTTATGGCACGCGTAGGTGTGTCTGGAAATGAAGAGGCAGATTCACTGGCAAAGAGTGCTGCTGCCGAGTTGCTACCAAGAAGGTATTTTACTTATAGCAATTGGCAGCATCATTGGAATAGTTTAACCCAAAATGAGATGAGAGAAATTGCGATTGTTATATCCCCTTGGAGATATACTGGGATGCTCCGAAAATGGGAGACTACTCTTTGTCGTCTCCACATTGGTCGTACTTGGATGACATGAGTTTTTGCTGGCTGACCAACACCAACCATATTGCGACGACTGTTTAATACCCTTGACGGCGAGGCATTTGTTGACTGAATGCCCCACTTATAGCACAGAAAGAAATAGATATCTGTTTGAGGCTCGAGGTGAAGATGACAGGATCAGCCTTGCCAAGATCCTTGGACATGTGTCGTACAATGCTAGTGACATTTTTAAATTTATATCAGAAGCAGGTATTCTTAATGCTATCTAACTTTTACAACATATTTGCTTTTCTGGTTTTAATTGAATATTCTTTTAATCTTTATTTATAATAAATGATATCGGCGTCAATGACCTTCGATGTCAGGATGCCAGAGAACTTCAAATCAATCAATCAATCAATCTGCTTTCAGAATGGTATTAGAGGAGCAACTGTGTGTTCTATCAACAACATAACTGATAGAATTTTTACTACCATCGATGTTTAGATAACCAGCCCTTCGTTATCCATGAATTTGTTAAGTAAGAAAAGACTACAATCTTAAGTGTCATGAAAGAAAAAAATGTTGGCAACCATCTGCAAACTCTTATTGATTATTGCAAAGCGGATTCAGATTCATCACTGATTTATATGTTATTGTCTTAGTCTTGAGACCTTCATTGGTTCTGATAAATTCTGCGTTTCCTTACGGGAAGAAGCAGCCTCATTTTTAATGTATCAATACTGAAATAGAATTACTGGAATTTTGTTTACTTAAGAATCCATAGTTAGGTGCATCGTTTGCCTTTGAAATTCTGAATATAAAGGTCCTTCACACCAGGTTGTACACCAAGAGCGACATATTCTGTTCTCTCTCTCTCTCTCTCTCTCTCTCTCTCTCTCTCTCTCTCTCTCTCTCTCTCTCTCTCTCTCTATTTATCTTGAGCCCAACCTCATAAGATATTTCATGCATTCTAGAAAGCAAACTTTGCAAGTCCTGTAGTGTTCTGCTAATAAGGATAGCGTCATCAGCATTCTCTAGGTCCGGTAATTTCCTGTTACCAATCTATCCCGATCCTTATCTGCCATCCCCAACTGTTCCATGCATTACAGAATCCATGAGGAGGATAAACAACATGGGTGAGAACACTTTCCCTTGGAGCACTCCACTGTTCACTGGAAATTCGTTTGATAACATTCCATTAACATTAACTTTGCACTTGCTATGCTCATGAATGGACTTAATCAAATTTACCTATTTAAGAGGAACTCTATAATAATGCTGGACTCTCCGCAAAATTGGCCTTTGTACACTATCAGTGTCTTTTTCATGGTCTGCAAATGCCATCATAAGTGGATTTCTATATTCTACACATTGCTGTACCACATAACTTAAAATGAAAATTTGGTCAGTACAACTTTTACTTTTTCTAAATACTGCTTGATCATGTCTCAGCTTTTCATCAATCTTTCTTTCTAATCTCCTAAGATTGAGTGTACTATATATTTTCATGACAACTGGCATAAGGGTGATGCCTCTGTAATTATTGGAATCAGTCAGGTCTCTTATTTTTTTTTTTTTTTACCAACACTCCTAACTCAAATTCATCAGGTTTTGCCTCTCCACACCATATTCTACAAAATAATCTTGTAAATATTATGGGTTTCTATCTTTTTAGTTTTTTTAATGATAGCTTCGATTTCAAACACATGGAATTCGTTAATGGGCATATCAAGGTCTTCATCAACTTCAGGTATATCAATCAAATTATTCCCTTTATATCTCCTATTCATGACCTCACTAAAGTCCAACGTTGCCTTTCTTCATCTTCTGTTGTTATAACAGAACCATCTCTCATTATGATGGGTATATGCTTCTTCATTTTTTCCTCAGTAAAGATTTCATTAATAATTCTATGACCAATTCTTTCACCATAGCCACTCCCTGAATTCATAGCTTTGTCAGTCTCATCTGCTTTTCTGTCTAGATATTCTCTCAAGTCATTCCTGGCTTCTTTTTTTTACCTCATTATCAATACTGGAATACTTAGCAAGCTCTGCCTTGTAATTTTCATTATATCCTTGGAAACTTTCAGCAATCAATTTCTGTTTTGTCCCCTCTTCATAGTATCCCAAATATCATTTGATATCCAAGGTTTTTTCATTGTAACTGCATGTCTCAAAATTTCATTACCAACTGACTGATATATATTCTCAATTTTACACCATTCTTCATTATTTGTCTGCTCTTCATCTCTTAAAGTCTGCAAATGTTTCTCTGTGCTCATCTTCTAGAAGCTTAGTTGTATCAAAACTAGGTATTCTATCTACATTTCTATTTGATGCTTTCAATTTTAATTTCAGTGTGGCAATGAGGAGCTGGTGATCATCACCAATATCTGCACCTCTATAACTTCTTACATTTCTTAGAGTCCTCCTTCCTCTTTATTAATGGTAATGTTATCTATTTGATTTTTGTAACTGCAACATGAAGTCCATGTATATTTGTACTTCCAATGACAAAATTGTTTATTAAGCAGAATCTTATGAAATGTGCTCCATTTTCATTTGCAACCTCACCAAGACCCTCAACATCCATCATATTCTCTTTACCTTGATTATTGCATCCAACTTTAGCATTGAAGTCACCAATTATTATTTCCACATCTCTCTTTGGGATCTCATATATTACACTCTGCAGTTCTTCATAGTGTTCATCTTTCATTTCTTCAAACTTTGCAAGTAACAATCTACTATTTACAGCTCTCCACTCAGTAAATGCCTTTTCTGCTCTTGGTGTCATCATCATTCCTACCCTTTCTCTTCCAACTCCATCTGTTCTTCCTGAGTAGATATATATATATATATATATATATATATATATATATATATATACATATATATATATATATATATATATATATATATATATATATATATATATATATATATATATAAATATATATATATATATATATATATATATATATATATTACCTTGGTCTAATATGTCTTTACCCATCCCTTTTCAACGTGTTCCACTTAGGGCTAAGATATCCAAACTATATTTCATCAATTCATTTTCAACTTGCTGTACCTTTCTAATCTGATTCATGGTTCTAACATTCAAATTACCAATTCTCAATTTTGCTCTAGTATTTATAAACCAGGAGTTTCTTAGCACCCCGCTACGTCCGGGACTGGAGGCCACTCTGTCATTTTCTCTTTCCATAGACTGACTAAATTCATAGAGGATTTATTGGCTGAATTCATCAAAGGATAGCCTGTTCCTTGTGATGTGCAGTGCCCATCTAACTAAGGCAAGTGACCCCTGCCGGTCCATACTGATTTCAGTGAGATCACCTGCCAAGCATCTAGAGTAAAAGCCGAGGAGACATCTTGTCTATCCCCTTAAACCTAATCCGTCACCCTGCTTCTAGTGACTTCATTGATATTGAAGGGGCATTTCCTCCACACCTAAAGTTTTCGTTACTCCAACAGGTTGCTCATCTGCGTATACTCTTATAATCGTTGGCAAATATGGATTGCTAAGATATACCGCCTAGCACAGTATATATATATATATATATATATATATATATATATATATATATATATATATATATATAGATACTGTATATATATATATGTACATATTTATAAATGTATATATATTTCATTGTTGTCACACTGGGCGGCAATCAGTCGAAAAGTACATAAATTGCCTAAACTCCTATGTGGTAGGGGTGCGTGTGTGTGCGCGAGTGTATATATGCATATTTATCTAAATATTTAGCTGTCATTTTTGATGGATCGTGAACACTTTATACATATGTATATATGTATATACATATATATATATATATATATATATATATATATATATATATATATATATATATATATATATATATATATATATATATATAATATAATATAATATAATATAATACATATATATATATATATATATATATATATATATATATATATATATAGATATACTATATGCAATATCTAATATACGTTTACTTTATATATGCATAAGTACAAATATTTAGGTAGTATGAATATTTATATAAGCATATATATATGCATTCATATGAATATAAATGTATATATGCACAAAGTAATAAATATTTTCAAATATAACCTATCAAAATAGCAGCATGATAAGTATTGAAACCGTATGAACATATTTTGCGAGAAACTGAGTGTGCGACGTTTGTTTACATTGATCACTATTTTAGCCACCGCCCATCCGTGCCCCTCCAAGATGGCTGCTGTCTTCGTCTGTGTGCTACCATTGGGCAACACGGGTCTCGCGACATCCTGTGATAGGATATATCTGATGTTCCATGATGGCTATTATTATTATAAATATTATTATTATTTTAGCCCCCTGTGGCCGCTGGGGCATAAAAACAATTAGAATAGCGCCAACGTTATCCCTGCGTGTCGTAAGAGGCGACTAAAAGGGACGGGACGAGCGGGCTGGGAACCCCCTCTCCTGTATCTACATCCTGTGAGACATCAAGAAAAAGATGGAGCTGTGGGGAGAGTGACTGCTCCCCGCACTCTAGTTTTGGGGTGTTTGAATGTGGGTGGATGTAGTACTATAGAGAGTAAAAGATGTGAAATTGGAAGTATGTTTAGGAATCGAAGGATGGATGTATTGGCCTTGTGTGAGACGAAGATAAAAGGAAAGGGTGAAGTGATGTTTGGTGAAATGTCTGGTAGAGTGTCTGGGATTGAAAGGGGAAGAGCGAGAGAGGGTGTGGCTTTATTGCTGAGTGAATGGATGACAGGTAAAGTAGGTTAATGTGGGTAAGGGTTAGGTTGGGTAGGGAATGTTGGGCGTTGGTCAGTGGGTATGGGCCAGGTAGTGAGAAAAGTGAAGAGCGGAATGAGTTCTGGAATGAATTAACTAGGTGTGTAGAAGGACTGGGTAGATGGAATTATGTAGTTGTCATGGGTGACTTAAATGATAGAGTGGGCGGTGGAGAGGTAGAAGGTGTCATTGGGAAGTATGGCGTACCAGGTGAAAATGAGAGTGGTGAGAGACTGGTAGATATGTGTGTTGAGCAAGAGATGGTGATAAGTAATAGCTTTTTCAAAAAGAAAGATAAAAATAAGTATACATGGGTAATAGTGGTAAATGGAAGAGTAGTAGAAAGGGCATTAATGGATTATGTGTTGATAACTGAAAGAATGTTTGGAAGATTGAAAGACGTGCACGTGTTTAGGGGTATGGCTAACGGTATGTCTGATCATTTTTTGGTGGAAGGAAAATTAGTTGTAGCAAAAGAGTGGGGGAATAGAGTAGGTGGATGTAAAAGGGAGCTAGTGAGGGCTGAAGAGCTAATAAAACCGGGGGTAAAAAGTAAATATCAGGAAAGGTTGAAAATGACATATGACGAAGTGAAAGTAAGAGAAACTGGCAATTTAGAGGAGTGGAAGTTAGTAAAAGAAAATATTTTTGGGATTGCAAGTGATGTGTGTGGCAAGAAGGTTGTTGGAGGCAGCATGAGGAAGGGCAGTGAATGGTGGAATGAAGGAGTGAAGGTAAAAGTGGAAGAGAAAAAGAGGGCTTTTGAAGAATGGCTGCAGCGTAATAGTATAGAGAAGTATGAAAAAATATAAAGAGAAAAATGTGGAAGTAAAGCGCAAGATACGTGAGGCAAAGAGGGCAGCTGACCAGAGGTGGGGTCAGGGATTGGGTCATTCATATGAAGAGAATAAGAAGAAGTTTTGGAAAGAAGTGAAGAGAGTAAGGAAGGCTGACTCAAGAATTGAAGAGACAGTGAAAGATGGAAATGGAAGGTTGTTGAAAGGAGAGGAGGCAAGGAAAAGATGGGTGGAATATTTTGAAAGTTTACTGAATGTTGAGGATAATAGGGAGGCAGATATAATTGCTGTTGCAGGTGTTGAGGTGCCAGTGATGGGAGATGAGAATGAGAGAGAGATTACAATAAATGAAGTGAGGAGAGCACTAGATGAAACGAGAGTAGGAAAAGCGTCTGGTATGGATGGTGTGAGAGCTGAGATGTTGAAGGAAGGGGGTGTGACTGTACTTGAATGGTTGGTGAGATTGTTTAATATGTGTTTTGTGTTGTCAATGGTACCAGTAGATTAGGTTTGTGCATGTATTGTACCACTATATAAGGGTAAGGGAGATGTGCATGAGTGTTGTAATTCAAGAGGTATTAGTTTGTTAAGCGTAGTTGGAAAAGTGTATGGTAGAGTAATGATTAAATGGATCAAGGATAAAACAGAGAATGCAATCTTAGAAGTACAGGGTGGTTTTAGAAGAGGTAGGGGTTGTATGAATCAGATTCTTACAGTAAGGCAGATATGCGAGAAATATTTAGCGAAAGGTAAGGAGGTGTATGTTGCGTTTATGGATCTGGAGAAAGCGTATGATAGAGTTGATAGGGAAGCAATGTGGAATGTGATGAGGTTATATGGAGTTGGTGGAAGGCTGTTGCAAGCAGTGAAAAGTTTCTACAAAGGAAGTAAAGCATGTGTTAGAATAGGAAATGAAGTGAGTGATTGGTTTCCGGTGAGCTTGGGGCTGAGACAGGGATGTGTGATGTCGCCGTGGTTGTTTAACTTGTATGTTGATGGAGTGGTTAGAGAGGTGAATGCTCGAGTGCTTGGACGAGGATTAAAACTGGTAGACGAGAATGACCATGAATGGGAGGTAAATCAGTTGTTGTTTGCGGATGATACTGTACTGGTTACAGACACAGAAGAGAAGCTTGGCCGATTAGTGACAGAATTTGGAAGAGTGTGTGAGAGAAGGAAGTTGAGAGTTAATGTGGGTAAGAGTAAGGTTATGAGATGTACGAGAAGGGAAGGTGGTGCAAGGTTGAATGTCATGTTGAATGGAGAGTTACTTGAGGAGGTGGATCAGTTTAAGTACTTGGGGTCTGTTGTTGCAGCAAATCGTGGAGTGGAAGCAGATGTACTTCAGATAGTGTATGAAGGTTACAAAGTGTTGGGGGCAGTTAAGGGAGTAGTAAAAAATAGAGGGTTGGGCATGAATGTAAAGAGAGTTCTATATGAGAAAGTGATTGTACCAACTGTGATGTATGGATCGGAGTTGTGGGGAATGGGAGTGATGGAGAGACAGAAATTGAATGTGTTTGAGATGAAGTGTCTAAGGAGTATGGCTGGTGTATCTCGAGTAGATAGGGTTAGGAACGAAGTGGTGAGAGTGAGGACGGGTGTAAGAAATGAGTTAGCAGCTAGAGTGGATATGAATGTGTTGAGGTGGTTTGGCCATGTTGAGAGAATGGAAAATGGCTGTCTGCTAAAGAAGGTGATGAATGTGAGAGTTGATGGGAGAAGTACAAGAGGAAGGCCAAGGTTTGGGTGGAGGGATGGAGTGAAGAAAGCTCTGGGTGATAGGAGGATAGATGTGAGAGAAGCAAGAGAGCGTGCTAGAAATAGGAATGAATGAAGGCGATTGTGACGCAGTTCCGGTAGGCCCTGCTACTTCCTCCGATGCCTTAGCTGACCGCGGAGGTAGCAGCAGTAGGGGATTCAGCATTATGAAGCTTCATCTGTGGTGGATAACGGGGGAGGGTGGGCTGTGGCACCCTAGCAGTACCAGCTGAACTCGGTTGAGTCCCTTGTTAGGCTGGGAGGAACGTAGAGAGTAGAGGTCCCCCCTTTTTTTTTTTTTGTTTCATTTGTTGATGTTGGCTACCCCCCAAAATTGGGGGAAGTACCTTGGTATATGTATGTATGTATGTATGTATTATTATTATTATTATAACAAGCCAAGCTACAACCCTAGTTGGTAAAGCAGGATGCTATAAGCCGTGGGCCAGATACCGAAATTATTAACCCATCTGAGGACTTTGGCAGACATATTTCTGAAAACTATATACCTAGAGCCATTCAACTATGATTGTCTGCAAGTAAATCCTTGGTGGGCACGGCTGTGGCATGCTTTCAAAGATCGATACCCCCAAACATTCAGAAATATTTGATATATGCCCATAAACACTAAAATGAACCTTTTTAATGAATTTAAGTTGCATTATTAGGTCCTAGCTTATAGCAGAATATATAATAGAGGGTTGTTGCATAAAAAAGCTTGGTATATTTCATATATGACAATAAAATGCTAGAAAACAGTTAAAATAGGCATCGTTTTGAATTCATAGCTGCTGTTTTTCATCAACGAAGATAGCAAAAGTATTCAAATGTGCCTCAATTTAATACCATTTTGATCCTTATTCATTCTGTCAGGATATACAAAACAGTATGGATGCACAAAATTAATAATAAACCTTCCAGATGTTAATATGTTACCCCTACCCACTAAATATGCTAAAAGGTCAAATATAGGATTTTAACTTGATATTCATCAATAGAACTGGTATTCATCAGTATAACTGGTGTTTGCAGCTGAAGTAGGAACAAGTGAAGCGATTGAAAATGCTTTTGAAATAACCAGCTCTGATTCAAGGAGACTTGAAGCTGACCTGATTCTAAAACGGCAGATTAAGAAGGCCCAAGAGGAATCGCCATCCATGCCATGGCCACTCTTGCTGACTTTCTTCTAAGTGACACCATCCAGCTCCCAGTACTTTTGACAATTTTGATAACTGGTAGAAATAATGATGATGAATCTGACAGATCCAAGTGCTAAGAGATGTCCCTTGCACATGATATTTGCCACTCAGTTACAAGAGGCCAGTGGACTGTGCCTAAGCATCTGCTGCTTAGAATGAGTATTAGACATCTCACTGGAAATGCAGAACTCATAACCATGATGAACCGCATTGCTCATTGTGCATCATACAGTACCTTGCTAAAACTGGAGACAGCCACGTGGAAGAAAGTTTTTGACTGGCAAAGTATAATTCCACCTACAGAACAACAATGTTGTGCTGCACTTATGTTGGGACAACTTTGACCTCAATGAGGAGACACCATCTGGCTCTGGCACAACTGATACAGCACATGGAATCATCATCCATGAAATATCAGCGGATGGAAACATTAACCATCAAAGCTGTAGGATTGAGGAGACTGGCGAAAGAAGAAGCAAAGTGAGGTCTGTCAGTTATGCACTTCCGGAAATTGAGCCCTGTTTCCTTAAAGATAAGGCAGAGCCTGCTCTACACTTGACAGAAAAGATGCATGTAATATATTGGCAGTATCCACAGCCCAGATGTCTGACCTATCACAGATCTTATGCAGAGCTATGGTAGGGGCATCTACATAAACAGTGCCAATATTGGCAGGTTGGATAGCAGTTACCGTGGCATCTGATAATGAAGTGCCAGAACTTTCATGAGTTGATTATATGCCCCCAATAATAAATAAAATAAAAAAAATGATACAGTTCAGCACATTCTGAAGGTATCTCAGAAAGCATCAAGAGATATTGGCCAGCAATACACAATGGTTTGCTTTGATCTTGCTGTTCCAAAGAAGGCATACATCTTGGTCTGGCAACAACCACAAGCATATGCCTATGTCACTGGGAGGATGGGAGGCTTCCTTATCTCATGTGTTCTTGTGGGAGCCCCTGGAAAGTATGTGAGTTATAATGGCTTTGAAGATATCCTAGTAGAGTCAGGCATATGTGCTAGTGGTTCCATCGAGAAGGTGTTGACAAGCAAGCATTACGACAGAGCAATCAGAGTGTACAAAATTGTTTCTGAACCCATGGAATGTCTGCTACTTGTAAGATTTGAAGAAACCAGTGAGATATCAGAGGAAGGCAAGACAGCATTCAAGAGGCTTGCTGAGTCTCCAATGAAAGAAAATCTATCTCGGACCCCCTCTAATGGAAAGTGAAAAGACATGCTAAACTAGTATATAGCTTTCAAAGATTGCATTCGGAAGGGAGATCTTGGTAAAACTGCCCAGCTGTGGATGCAGTACCTGGACTCTGTTTGAATGCTCCTCAGGTTCCTGCGTGCAACAAAGGAGAATAACTTCATTCTTCATCTGGCTTCCTTGGATGAAATGTGCTCCTTGTTTTTCAGTTTCAACCATCAAAACTATGCTCGCTATAAAGCTGGATACATTATCACCTTCCTAAATCTACACAAAACACACCCAGAGGTAGAATATATATTGAAGGACAATGGAATCAGTGTGAACAGATCCAGCAGTCCCTTCTCCAGAAAT
>NC_090727.1:123393355-123413355 GCF_036898095.1 Palaemon carinicauda | reverse complement strand
GATAATTAAAGTAGAAAGGTCTTATAGAAATGTGAGGAATCAGTGTGATATTTGAGTTACTTAAATTAATCAAATATTTGAAAAATAAATCTCCCATAAGGGTAGAATATACAACAACTTTTAATGCTGGAAAATAGACTGTATCAATTAAAAGGCAACAGATTATCTTCGAAGTATAGAAAAATCCTTTTGCACCATTTACAATCAATAGAAAGTTATTACTTAACCAATTATCAATGATTATCATTGCTTCTGGAAAGAATCTGATAATTTCAGCTGATAAATGAACTCGGCGAAGGATATAAAAATCTAAAAATAGTCATAGAAGACAGATACAGTATAGTGCAACGGGCCGAGAGAGTCTGTGACTAAGAAGACAGGATGAAAGCAACTGAGTAACTTTATTACAGAACATCCGTTTATATATACATAAACTCCAGGCAAAAAGGGAATATGAAACATAACAGGCAATTTCATGTTCAACCGACAATCGCACCGGTTAACAGTTAACGGTGAGAAAAACAGACATGTTATTTCAGGTCCCTATCAGTGCGTGGGGAGAGCGAAGATACAAGCATAATATATACAAAAAATTAAATGTCGTTACTATGTACGATCGTGTGACACACGCTTGGTACATGGCTCCCCCCCTAAAAATGACATACTGTACATGTTAAATAGGGCGCCCTGATCTAGAGAGGCAAACTGTAGGTGGGTCATCTGGCAGGAGATAAGCAGGTTTTAGACGATCAATGGAGACCCAGTCTTCTTTGCCACGAATGTTTAGTAGGAATGCTTTCGGACTGCGTCCGATCACAAGCAAAGGGCCCGTGTAAGGGGACGTTAGCGGTGGCTTGCTAGTGTCGTTGCATAGGAAGACGTACTTTGCAGAGTGCAAGTCTGTCGGTATGTGATGCTTCGCTGAGGCTTGTAAGTCTGGCGGCTTGGAAAAAATTTTCCCACGACGTGACGTATGCACTGGAGATCGTCGGAGGAGGTTGCAGAAGGAAAAAATTCGGCAGGGACGACCAACGGGTCGCCATACACCATTTCAGCTGCCGAGACGTCAAGGGTGTCTTTAGGAGTGGTCCTTAGTCCCAGGAGGACCCAGGGAAGCTGAGTAAACCAGTTGGAATCCTTGCAGCAGGGCATCAAAGCTGCTTTGAGGGTGCGATGAAAACGTTCAACTATTCCATTGGCAGCGGGGTTGTAGGCAATTGTCTGATGTAGGGTGATGCCCAGGAGATTCGCTAATGGTGTCCACAATTGAGAGGGGATAGTGATACCCCTGTCAGAAGTAATATGCTCAGGGATACCAAATCTTGCAATCCATCCTGAGAGTAAGGCAGATTTACATGAGGCGTACGTTGCAGTTTCCATGGGAATGACTTTAGGCCAACGAGTGGAGCGATCGATGACGGTAAACCGGTAACGATGTCCTTGTGATTTGGGTAGGGGGCCTACAACGTCGACGTGAATATGGGCGAAACGACGCTGAGGTTGAGGGAAGGTGCCCACTCCTGAATCCGTGTGTCGATGTACTTTGGAAGTTTGGCAAGAAGTATAGGTGCAGACCCAATCCTTAGTATCCTTAGAAATGCCGTGCCAAATGAACTTCGTCTTCAGCAGCTGTGCAGTAGAACGGCACCAGGGATGTGAAAAGCCGTGAATGAAATCAAACACCTGTCGGCGCATGGGAGCAGGAATCCAAGGTTGCGGTCTACCAGTAATGACGTCACAGAGGAAGATGGTGTTGGAGTCGTCGAAGGGGATGTCTTCCCAATGGAGTGATGTGCAAGATGTCCTACATATTTGATACTCTGCATCCTGTCGTTGGGCTTCAGGCAAGGCGTTGTAATCCAATCCCAGTTGAACGGCAGCCAACAGGTTCATTGACAGGGCATCGGCAACGGGATTCATTTTCCCAGGGACGTATTGAAGGGTGCAATTGTATTCAGCCACGGCGGAGAGATGTCGGCGTTGACGGGTGGACCAGGTGTCAGACTGTCGAGTGAAAGCGTGCACCAGAGGCATGTGGTCTGCGCAAATGACAAAGGGCGTACCTTCTAAGAAATGGCGAAAGTGACGGACAGCCAAGTGCACCGCCATCAATTCGCGATTGAAGGTAGAATAACCCGATTCTGCCTTGGACAGTTTTCTGCTGAAGAAGGCCAATGGACGGGGCGAGCCGTTGACCACCTGTTTGAGTACTGCACCAATAGCGACGTCGCTGGCATTGGTGGAGAGAAGTAGAGGGGCATGTGGGATAGGAAAAGTGAGAGCTGCAGCACTTGATAGGGCTTTCTTTGTATTGCAAGGCCGCTTCTTGAAGGGGACCCCACTTCAGGTCTTTTTTCCTCCATTTTGGCGAACGTCTGTTTGGGGGCTGCCAATCGTTCGGGTGCCAGATGTCTGAATTTTGCGAAGCTGTGGGCGTTTGGCGAAGTTCTGGGCGGAAAACTTCCGTGTACAACGTGAGGAGGTGGGCGTAGGCATCCATGGGTGCGCTGATGTGGAGAGCGAGGTTGGAGGGGGCAGGTTGAAGAGGTATCGACAAGTACGAGTCTGCGTTGACCAATTGTCGGTGGAGGACATCGACCAGAAGGTGGAAATGAGAGAGGATATCCGCGCCGAGGATTGGCAATGTGACGTCAGCAACGAGAAACTTCCAATTAAATTTACCATTTCCAAACGATAATGTGAGGTTCTCGTAACCGTAGGTGGGTATCGCAGATCCGTAGGCAGCTACCAGGCAGACGTCGGCAGATGTAGACAGACTACGTTGTGTCCTGAAGAGTTTCCCTGGCAATAGAGAACGACAAGCACCTGTGTCTACCAAAAATCGCACGCCCGTTCCTACATCATGTAAAAAGAAAAGATTAGAAACACGGGAGGCCACCGCCATGAGCGATAGCCTACTTATACGTTTTTTGGCCACTGACAAACCTTAGCACATTTCTTCGCAGCTTCCCCAAATCTGTAGTGGTAGTAGCAAAACTGCAGCCGATGGGAGGAAGTAAGTGGCTGTAGAAGTTGTTGGTTGGGGCGCGAGCGAGTGGTGGGTGATGGGTGGCTTTGTCACCGCTCCGGCTCGTCACCGGGTAGGCGTGTATGTACTACGGCATTAACGTTAGCTTTGGTTGACGTTGAATAGGCGTCCTCTTTGTCAGGAGCTGAGGCGTTGATAGAGGTCTTGAAGGTCATGAAGTGGCTGTCCATAAGGGCGTCGGCTTTGGTCATCAAGTCTTTTATTGGTAAACTATCGACATCGGGTATGGCAGCGCGTACAGGTTCGGGTAAACGGCGTATCCAAAGTGCTCGAAGAAGGTTCACCTCACAAGGAGAGTCGTCTGCGGCCGGTTGCAGGTGAGTGATACTGGTCATTTTCCTGAGGGCGAGCGAAGCCCTTTGGTCCCCCTATGGTTGTTGAGAGAGCTGAAAAAGTTTTGCTATATGGGCGGTTGGTGACGGCGAGTACTGCTGCAGAAAGTATGTTTTGAGGGCGTCATACGCTATTGGGGTGTCTCGTTGTTCACAAAGTCAGTCGGATATTTCCGGGAAGGTGTCCTCGGGTATCGCCGCAAGAACATAATCTGCTTTGGTGGTTGAGAGAGTCACGCCCTTGATGCGGAACTTGACTTCTGCACGCTGAAACCAAGCAAACGCCTCTCCACTGGCGAACGACGAAAGTTTCAATGGGGCGGAGCCAACTTCCGTGGAGTCCGCAATAGTACCAATGACGGAGGGGTGGGGGGGGGCTTGGAAGGCGGGAGGAGCGAGTCGACTTCCGGGGTCACCATTGTGACTTGCCGAGAGAGGCTGTGACTAAGAAGGCAGGAGGAAAGCAACTGAGTAACTATTACAGAATATCCGTTTATATATACATAAACTCCAGGCAAAAAGGGCATAAGAAACATAACAGGCAATTTCATGTTCAACCGACAATCGCACTGGTTAACAGTTAACGGTGAGAAAAACAGACATGTTATTTCAGGTCTCTATCAGTTCAAGGGGAGAGCGAAGATACAAGCATAATATATACAAAATATTAAATGTCGTTAATATGTACGATCGGGTGACACGTGGATGGTACAATAGGAAGGAATTGCTTGTATGATTTTTCTTAACAAGAAGTGACGGCCAATTAATTAATGCCCTCATGAATAATAGAAACTATAGTTCTCTTTGTTTCCTTGGCAAAAGTTTTATAGCTTACTTATACTCACAAGATTAATTTTTCATTGAAAGAGTGATATTTGACATTAATGCTTTACATTCAATACATATAGATAAACTAGTTATGGTGGCATAGAAATTTCTTATCTAAAAACGATTGATGCCACAGGTGCTTTAATATTTAATAAAAATGTAAATTAATACACACACACACATATATATGTATATGTATATATATATATATATATATATATATATATATATATACATATATATATATATATATATATATATATATATATATATATATATATATATATATATATATATATATATATTTTTTTTTTTGTGTGTGTATGTATAGTATATACATATACATACACGTAAACACATACACACACACACACATATATATATATATATATATATGTATATATATATATATATATATATATATATATATATATATATATATATATATATATATATACTTTTCTCTATCCTTATTCGTATATTTACTGATCAACAGTTGATCAAATAGTAACAATTGAAAAAATCATATGGGGAAATTCCCAAGTACATTTACCCAGACATTAAAAATTGGGCTAAACAAAGTAACATTCTCCCAGAATCCAAGGAAAGTCGCCCTCACCCCCTTTAAGACTTCTGTTTTTGAAGCATAAGAATATTATCGCATTAAAATAGAAAATTTCTAGGTTCAATTGAATGTTTTACAACGTTATCATTTTACGATACTTTTAAATAGTTTTTTTTTTTTTTTTTTTTAAACTGCAAAATTTTATCCGAGCAAGTAAGAGTTAGGTTATCAGATATGTTAGTTCAAACATCTTTATTTGTCAAAATATAGAATCACGAAATTCTCTGAGAAAGGAAGCTATTCAAACTTTTGGTAAATAAAAGCAATCAAAATCTCCAACTTTTCCCCTTTTATCTTAAAAAGAGAAAGCGTGAAAATCTAAAAGATTTCTAAATACTATTATATATTACTGTACAATATCTTTATTATGCCTACTATACCATCAAACTTTTCATAAACTTATGTGAAGGTTTGTAGCGCCTCTTTTAATAATGTATTTCAGTGGTACTGAAATGATGACTGAGACCTGAATTTATTTGCACAGGTGTTCGTCTTACAGCTAGGAATAGGTTGCAGGTGTTGGTAATACCATTATTGTACTTTAGTCCAGGAGTTCAGTGACATTTGCTTAGCATCTCGAGTAAGAAAGGTTTGGCAGCGAGAATGGAACCCCTCAAAGGCCTCTTAAGTTCTGCAAGGGGTATGGTGGCCTGGTGGTAGCGTCCTTGCCTGGTGATTGCCAGGCGGGGGTTCGATTCCCGCTCTAACTCGTTAGTTCCTTTGGTCGCTTCAAGTTTACCATTCTTGTGAGCTAAGGATGGGGGGATTTTGGGGAGCGTATAGGTCTATCTGCTGATTCATTAGCAGCCATTGCCTGGCCCTTCTTGATCTTAGCTTGGGTGGAGAGGGGGCTTGGGCGCGGATCACATGAATATATGGTCAGTCTCTAGGGTATCGTCCAGCTGAATAGAGCAATGTCACTGTCCCTTGCCTCTGCCATTCATGAACGGCCTTTAAACCTATAGACATGGACTAGCACTTGAGGGTACCATTCGAAGCATCGCCAAAATCATATTAAATTGACATATCAAGTACATCCACCAAACCTGTGCCAAAATGTTCAGCTTGGGATTCGGACAAAGGATTGGTAATTCTTAAGTTCTGCAATTATAGACTAAGGGCCTATGTAACCCCCATTTCAATTTCAATTCATATCTTGAGTAAATCTATGAAACTTTGCATAACCCATGTTCCACAGACCAAAAAAACTATGATTCTTAAGTTAATCAGCTGTAGACTATGATTCTTAAGAAAGGGCCAAATTTCTCACCCTACCCATTTAGCGCATTCCGTGTTTCATTCATATCTGCAATATATCCATAAAAAATGTTCAAGAATATAGTCTGGGACTCTCTCAGCAAGAATCTATGCTTCTTAAGTTCACCAAATGTAGAGGGAGGTACTTAAGAAAGGACCAAAACTGCGAATCAGGGCCACAGTAGTATATCACTTACATGAATGATACAGCAAGGGAATTTCTGCAAACATGGTCTTCTGCCCTGTTCCAAAATTAATAATATTTCTTGATTGCCCAATTTTCAAGATAAAGAAAATTAAGCAGTAACCAAGGACAATCTTAAGTAGGATTCAAGTACTGTTAGTCGTAAAAAAAAAGGCCTTTGGGGGTGTTACACAGAGACCAAGAATTTGGGACTGTCTCCTGAACTTCCTAGCCAATGCTAATTTTGTTGAATTTATTATGGGTATTTTGTATATAACAAATCTGAATTAGTGGTCAATCAACTTATTGTCTCCTACTGCAACTCTCTCTCTCTCTCTCTCTCTCTCTCTCTCTCTCTCTCTCTCTCTCTCTCTCTCTCTCTGCTTTTGTTAAAGTTCGTATGTCAGACTTCTATCTAACATGGCGCCACCATCGTATTTCCCACCCACCCCCGCCCCCTCGCTCTCTCTTCCATGGTTGAATGTTCTGATTTAATTTTCGTTTGCTATGCTGTTGATTTCTTTGTTTCCTTCACTCCTGTGATACACAGGCCTTCGGTAACGAGGGGCATTAGAGTTGAATTTTGTGGGAAGAGGGTTGATGGACAGGTTAAAATCATGATGACAGGACTTATGAAGTTTATAATAGGGCGGGGAGTGGTGGCGGGTTAAAATAGACTCTCAACTGTGGAGAGAGAGAGAGAGAGAGAGAGAGAGAGAGAGAGAGAGAGAGAGAGAGAGAGAGAGAGAGAGATATATATATGAATATGTATGCATATATTACCGATTGATCATATATAAAAATAGACGAAATTCTAATAAGGAGAGAATGAGAGAGAAGAAAAAGCCTTGAATCCTTAACCTTAGAAATTTGAAATGGGAGGAGAGCAGGAAAATCCAGATTTCGCATGATGTCATTGATTTAACAAATGGAACATTGGGTAGAGGAGAAATTTTATCCCAACATAAACTGGCGTAATTTAATAATGACCTGAATCATGGTGGAATCCTTGTTTTCAGATCTTGCATTGCCTAATAATAAAGGCCTTAACTACACTAAAATGACCTCATATATAAATAATCAAAATTATTCCTGAAAAGAATAGAGCTCAATTTCACCATTCAGTCAAAGAGGTTAGATGGTCATTTTAAATTTTATATATGCTATCATCCACAAAATGGATGCAACCAAAGGAAATAGTGCAAAAGCTTATGCCAAGCCCACTTACATCTTTAGGTGTCAACAACTAGCTTATAGCCAATGCTATAAGTATTTTCCGATATGGACAGGTTAAAAATGTGTTTCAAACACCAGATACTGATCTAATTCACCATTATCTTTACAGAGGAAAACAGATGTCTATTGATATATTCATAAAAATGGCTTCATTAATAGGATTTTCCATAACCACACTTACCCAACAGTTTGGAGGAAGTTATTATTTGAGCATAAAGCATTTAAGGGAGGGATAAACATTCCGTTATGTACCTATTTTCCCTGTGTAAGATAATGCAAGACTTTTGTGTTTCCTGGAGTAATGGTCTTTTTTCCACTTTCTCTAAAAAGAAAAGTATTTAATCTAGTATTAACTTATCCATCAGAAACTTGGAGCCTTACTAAAGCCTTCGAACATAAGCTACTTAACTCAAATAGCTATGGAAAGAATAACACTAAGGGACAGAAAAAGAGCAACATGGATATGAGGACAAACTAAGGTAGAAGATATTTTAGCAACATATAAGAAAAAAAAATTAGGATGTTTATAATTTTGCCTCCAAGTTTCTATGGGCTAGACTCTATAGATTTTAGGGAGTCAATGAAACGAGGGTGGCGACTCTTCTGCTGCTGACTGTACATAGAAGTCTTACGTACCCTTGCGTGATTCATAATCTTCGTGCTGAATGAGAAAGCAGTTATATTGTGAGTCTAATTATCTAAAGTGACCGAAAGCTTATAGTTTTTAATCAATGATTCTCCACGTGTTGTAGTTCGACCGAACAATGGGTTAAGTCACCGCTTTGCGATAAGTTCGTTGAATTCTGATGCATTGAAAAAAAAAGAAAAAAAAATCCCGTACGTCATATAAGATTTTTTTATTCTGTCTACTATTGACACGTTCTTTCATTGTAGCCATCATTTTAATTCCCAGCTGCTGTAGTGGAAATTTAATGTTTAATGTAAGTTTGAGACACGCACTACGGTTCTCCAATGGAACTTTTTATAAAAAAACGGACAATGCTCTTAGACGTAAATTGTAGAATACACACACATATATATATATATATATATATATATATATATATATATATATATATATATATATATATATATATATAGATATATATATACATATATACATATATTTATATATATATACATAATATATATCTAATATCATCTCCTACTCCTATTGACGCAAAGGGCCTTGGTTAGATTTGGTCAGTCGTCTCTATCTTGAGCTTTTAATTCAATACTTCTCCATTCATCATCTACTTCGCACTTCATAGTACTCAGCCATGTAGGCGTGGGTCTTCAAAGTTTTCTAGTTCCTTGTGGAGTTCAGCTGAACGTTTAGTGAACCAATCTCTCTCGGGAAGTGTGAAGAGCATGCTCAAACCATCTCCATCTACATTCATCATGACCTCATCCACATGTGGCACTCAAATAATCCTGTCCATATATATATATACAATATATATATATATATATATATATATATATATATATATATATATATATATATATGTACATATATATATATATATATATATATATATATATATATATGTACATATATATATATATATATATATATATATATATATATATATATATATATATATATATATATGTATATATTAATATATCATCATCTCCTCCCACGCCTATTGACGCAAATGGCCTTGGTTAGATTTTGCCAGTCGTCTCTATCTTGAGCTTTTAATTCAATACTTCTTCATTCATCATCTCCTATTTCGCGCTTCATAGTACTCAGCCATGTAGGCCTGGGTCTTCAAACTCTTCTAGTTCCTTGTGGAGTCCAGCTGAACATTTGGTGAACCAAATTCTCTTAGGGAGTGCGAAGAGCATGCCCAAACCATCTCCATCTAGCCTTCATCATGACCTCATCCACATATGGCACTCGAGTAATCCTGTCCATATATATATGTAGTTACTGTATATATATATATATATATATATATATATATATATATATATATATATATATATATATGTATATATATATATATATATATATATATACATATATATATATATATATATATATATATATATATATATATATATATATATACATAAATATAATATCTCCTACGCCTATTGACGCAAATGGCCTTGGTTAGATTTTGCCAGTCGTCCGTATCTTGAGCTTTTAATTCAATACTTCTACATTCATAATCTTCTACTTCGCGCTTCATAGTACTCAGCCATGTAGGCCTGGGTCTTCAAACTCTTCTAGTTCCTTGTGGAGTCCAGCTGAACGTTTGGTGAACCAATCTTTTTCAGGAAGTGCGAAGAGCATGCCCAAACCATCTCCATCTACCCTTCATCATGACCTCATCCACATATGGCACTCGTGTAATTCTGTCCTGCCATATAACTCAAAATATCCTTCTGAGTGATTTCTTTTCAAATCTACTGAATCTATTGGAGATTGTTTCATTGTCATACCATGACTCATGTTCGTAGAATAACACTGATCTCATTAAACTGATATATAGGGGGATTTTCATATGTAATATTAGGCGATTTGATTTCCAAATTTTACTGAACCTAGCCATTATCTCATTTTCTTTTTTCAATTTTTCACTAAAATCTAATTCTAAAGACCCTTTATTAGAGATCATAGTTCCTAAATCCTTGAATGATTCTACCTCATTAATCCAATCTCCTTCCAATGATATGTGGCATAGGTGACAACACATTCCCTTGGAGTACCTCACTGTTCACTGGAAATTCATTGATAAGACTCCAATAACATGAACTTTCCACCTGCTATGCTCATGAACAGACTTAATCAAATTTACGTATTTAAGAGGAATTCAGTAATAACACAAGACTCTCCACAAAATTGGCCAGTGCACACTATCAAAGGCTTTTTCATAGTCCACAAAGCCTTCAAAAGTGGATTTTTATATTCTACGCATTGCTGTACATGTCTCAAAATGAAAATTTGGTCAGTGAAACTTCTACATTTTCTAAAACCTGCTTGTTCATCTCTCAGCTTTTTATCAATCTGTCTCTAGTCTTTTTAGAATAAGGATACTATATATACCCATAACAACTGCCGTAATTGTATGCCTCTGTTATTATTGCAATCAGTCCGGTCTCCTATTTTTGCTATTTTCACCAACACTCCTAACACCCATTCATCAGATTTTGCCTCTTCATGCCACAGTGTACAAAATAATCTTGTAAGTAGCTTAGGAGTCACTTCATTTTCGGCTAGTATCATCTCAGCAGTTATTCCATCGTATGCAGGGGCTTTCCATATCTTCAGTAGTTTTTTTTTTGGGGATAACTTCAACCTCAAACACACTGAATTCCTTCATGGGAATATAAAGGTCTTCCTTAGCTTCAGGTATATCAATCAAATCATTCCCTTCATATCTTCTATTCATAACCTAAGTAATGTGATATATCCAACGGTGTCTTTCTTCATCTTCTGTTGCTATAACAGAGCCATCTGTCTTTTTGATTTGTATATGCTTCTTCTTTGCCCTAGTCGAGATTTTATTGGTAATGCTTTGATCAATTCTTACACCGTAGCCACTTCTCGAATTCATAACTGTCAGCTTATCTGTTTTACTGCCTAAATATTCTCACCAGTCATTCCTGGCTTTTCTTTTGACCTCGCTATCAACACTGGAATACTTGGCATGCTCTACCTTGTAATTTTCATTACTTCCTCGAAAACTTTCAGCAATCAATTTCTGTATTTGTCTCCTTTTTATAGTATTCAATGTATCCTTCGATACTTTCTTCTTGTAACTGCGTGTCTCAAGACTTGACTACCAACTGACTGATATATGTTCTTAATACCACACCATTCTTCATTAATTGTCTATTCTTCGTCTCTTAAAGTTTCTAAGACTTCAAATCGGTTCTTACATTCAATTGCAGATGTTTCTCTGTGCTCTACTTCTAAAAGCTTACATGTATCAAACCTAAATATTCTATCCATCTTTCTGTTGGGTGCTTTCAGTTTTAATTTTAGTGTGGCGATGAGGAGCTAGTGATCACTACCAATATCTGCACCTCTATAGCTTCCCCCATCTCTCATTACTAATGGCAATGTGATTTATTTGATTCTTGTAATTGCCACATGGAGAAGCCCATGTACACTTGTGGATGTTTTTGTGTTGAAAAAGAGTACCTCCAATGACACGATTGTTTGCTGAATAGAAATTTATGAAATGTGCTCCTTTATTATTTGCCAAGACCCTCGTCACCCATCACATTCTCTATCCTGTGGTTATTTCTTCCAACTTTAGCATTAAAGTCGCCAATCACAATTTTCATATCTCTCTCAGGGATCTCATCTATTACCCTCTGCGGTTCTTCATAGTATACATCTTTCCCTTCTTCAGGGGAATCATTTTCTGGGGCATAACAAACTATAATACTCATATTGCACTGCTTTGATTTGAACTTTGCTAGTAACAATCTACTATTTACAGCGCTCCACTCTGTTAATGCCTCTTCTCTTCTTAGTGTCATAATCATTCCTACCCCTGATCTTCCTTAGTATATATATACTGTATATATATATATATATATATATATATATATATATATATATATATATATATATATATACATATATATATATATATATATATATATATATATATATATATATATATAGACACACACGCACACACACACATATATATATATATATATATATATATATATATATATATATATATATATATATATATATAGACACACACACACACACACATATATATATATATATATATATGTATATATATATATATATATATATATATATATATATATTGCCTTGGTCTAATAATATTATTATAGCAGCAGGCTGCTATAAGCCCAATGGCTCCAACAGGGTAAATAGCCCAGTGAGGAAAGGAAACAAGGAAAAATAAAATGTTTTAAGAACAGTAACAATAAAATAAATATTTCCTAAATAAACGATAAAAACTTTAACAAAACGAGGAAAAGAAATAAGATAGAATAGTATCCCCGAGTGTACCCTGAAGCAAGAGAACTCTAATCCAAGACAGTGGAAGACCATGGTACAAAGGCTATGGCACTTCCCAAGACTAGAGAATAATGGTTTGATGTTCTCTTAGAGGAGCTGCATACCATAGCTAAAGAGTCTCTTCTACCCTTACCAAGAGGAAAGTAGCCACTGAACAATTACAGTACAATAACCCCTTGGGTGAAGAAGAATTGATTGGAAATCTAAGTGTTGTCAGGTGTATGAGGACAGAGGAGAGTATGTAAAGAATAGGCCGGACTATTCAGTGTGTGTGTAGGTAAAGGGAAAATGAACCGTAACCAGAGAGAGGGATCCAATGTAGTACCCTTTCGCCAGTCAAAGGACCCCATAACTCTCTAGCAGTAGTATCTCAACGGATGGCTGGAGCCCTGGCATATAAGAATATATATATATATATATATATATATATATATATATATATATATATATATATATATATATATATATACATATATAGACTAAAATAGGTAATCTTTGGAAACTGAACCTCACAATGAACAATGTCAGGACCCTGTCTAGAGAAGATCTTGCGTTACTAAGAGAGCTGAAATAAGAAGAACTGGGAAATCTTATAAAGAGTTAAAAAAATGGAGCGGTTTTTCTTATTGATAAAAATCCTGCAGGTAACATAGTATCAGTGATAGAATTGCATGATTGATTATCAAACTACATAAAAAGTGTAAAATGAAGATTATTCAAACGTATACACCAAGAACATCCCATGCAAAGGAAGAGAGAGAAACTTTTTACATGAAGATCTATAGATATCTTGAAAAAACAGAAGACTGTTTGCATTTGTTTCTCGTGAAAAAGAAGAATGGTGTATCAGCTGTAGGCAAATTGGGATACAAAAGAAATCACAGAGGAGACATGCTTCTAGAATTTACTGAAAAACATCTAAAAATCATGAACACCTCTTTTTTTAGGAAAATTAACGTAGATAATGGATATGGAGAAGGTCAAATGTAGAAACGAAAAATGAAATAAATTCTAATCTTAATGAAAAAAAAAATCATTTGATTAAATATGTAGGCTAACAGAGTTAAAGTCAAGTGACCATAGAATTGTGAGAAATAAAATTTTTCTAGAAAACAAAAACATTCCTGTAATAAGAGAAATTTCTGATTAGTTTAGTTTAGCAATACAAAATATGACGAAATGAAACGTAATTTGATAAAATTTGTACTGCAATCCGCGCAAGAGATCGGTGGAAAGTTTCTTACAAGATCAAGGAAAGCTAGCAGAAAAAATCTAATAAGGTGAAGATTGGAAATGAGAGTAAAATACAAGTGAAATAAAATAACCTAGCAGATCTATGCAAAACAATAAACATACTAATAACACAAGACACTCGTAAACACAACCAGACCAAAATTGAGGAAACACAAAAGAAAGAAAGAAGCATAAAGTGAATGGAAAGAAGATTTGGAACAAGGTAACAACAGATATTTGCTTTAACAGATGAAAATAGAAATATCAACAAAAGAGATGGGGAGATGAAAATTGCAGAGGATTTCTATACAATGCTACACAATAGTGATATAAGAAATACCTTTGCCCATTGAAATAATGAAATACAAGTGATTTAACAATAGATGGAGGAGATTTCATAGTAGTAACTCTCACCGAATTATCACAAAATGCCTGGAAGACTGTTCTATACCTCCAGTTTGGGAAAATTATCGTCATATTATTACACAAACATCATATCACGAATGGAAAAAAAAATTAGATTTTAATCAATCAATAGAGCAGGCAGGTTTTAGAAGAGGATAATGAACAACTGACTATATCCATGTAATTAACCAGCTTATGGAAAAATCAACTGAGTATGGCAAACCACTATGTATGGCATTTATAGATTATGAGAAAGAATTGGATTCTTTCAAAATGTTAGCAGTAATGAAGACCCTTCAAAGACGAGGAGTAGATGATACTTATGTTAGAACACTTAAACATACATATACGAGTAGTAAAACAATCATAAAACAACAAAAATTAGTGAAAAATTTCCATTTGAGAAAAGGAGCTTGACAAGTAGACCTCATCTCTTCTAGATTAATCATAGCGTGCCTGAAAGAATTATTCAAGAATTTAGATAGGGAAAATGTAGAAATTAACATTAATAGAGAATACCATAACAACTTAAGATTTGCAGAAGATTTAGTTCTATCTAATGAAACATGGAATTGAAAAAGATGATAATAAATGTGAATAGAGAAAGCAGAAATGTAGGACTGAATGTGAATATAAGCAAAACTATGGTGATGTTCAGTGAAAATGCAGGATTACCAATAACGGTTAATGCCGAACCTCTAGAGATTGTTAATGAATATTCATACTTACACAAACATTAAGGGTTTCCCAAGGACATGAGACCAAAATTAAAAGGATAACCATGGGATTTCCTTATTGCCTTATTCTATGTTTGGGTTCCCCCAGGTCCCTCAGTGTGAGGCACCTCGTATATCCACCAGAAAGTTGCTAATGCATCTTCCGGTGTATTTTGCATCTTCCAGTCTTGGATGGTCTGGGATGCATCTTAGGTATTTATCGAGCTTATTCTTAAACACATCTACGCTCACTCCTGATATATTTCTTAGATGAGCTGGCGGCGCATTAAATAGTCGCTGAATTATCGATGCTGGTGCGTAGTGGATTAATGTCCTGTGCGCCTTCCTTAGTTTTCCTGGTATATTTTTGGGCACTATTATTCTACCTCGGCTTGCTCTTTCTGATACTTTTGGTTCCATGATGTTTTCAGTAATTCCTTCTATTTGCGTCTATGCTGTAGCGTTCTCTTCTCCTTTCTAGACTGTACATTAGTCAAGGTCCTTAACTTCTATTCTAGCAGTAAAGGACCTTTGTACACTCTCTATTTGTGGAATATCCTTTTGGTAGTGTGGGTACCATATCACATTGCAGTACTCGAGTGTACTACGTACATAAGTTTTGTAAAGCATAATCATGTGTTCAGCTTTTCTTGTTTTAAAGTGTCTGAATATCATTCCCATTTTTACTTTACATTTAGCCAACAGTGTTGTTATTTGGTCGTTTCATAACATATTCCTGTTTAACATTACACCAAGGTCTTTAATTGCTTCCTTGTTTGTGATTGTTTCTTTATTAGGACCCCTGTATGTATATATCATTCCTTCTCTGTTTCCATAGTTTATCGATTCAAATTTACCGGAGTTAAATACCATTCTATTTATCTCCACCCATTCATATATTTTGTTTGGATCTCTTTGTAGTGAGATCCTATCATCATCACAAGTAATTTCTCTACTTATTATTGTGTCATCAGTGAAACTTTTCACTACAGAGCTTTTAACATTACAGTCTATGTCTGAGATCATAATAACACAGCAGTGCAGCTAACACCGTACCCTGTGGCTCGCCAGATATTACCTGATCTTCATCTGATTTCTCGTCATTTGCAACCACTATCTGTTTTCTGTTTTGCAGAAATTCTTTTACCCATTTTCCTATCTCTCCCACAATATTATGTTTTCTCTATATCCGTATTTATCTGTATATTATCAGTTACGAATACATTTTTCCAATCTTTGTTCAATTCTTCATTTATTTCTGACCATTTTATATTCTTACTATGAAAATTATATTTTCCATATCCTTCCCGTCGTTTTGTGCTTTGTTTATCTCTGCGTTCACTTGCTTTGGAATGGACTATTAATTCTATGACATTGTGGTCTGAAATTCCCGTGTTATACACTATTATTTCTTTAACATAATTCACCCCATTCACAAATACTAAATCTAGGACATTGTCCTTTCTTGTTGGAATGTGGTTTATTTGTTGCATATATTCTAATAGCATATCTTGAAGCTTTTCAAATTGTCTCTTATCTTTTACGCTACTATTACTCTCTTTTTATATGCATATATACAACCACTTTCTTCTATCCGTTCTTTTCAATCCACGAAAGGAAAGTTAAAATCTCTTAATAGGAGTATATTCCAGTCTTTATGGTTTCTACATATATCATCTATTTTTCCTATTATTATGTCAAACTCCTTAGTATTTGGGAGTCTGTAAACTACAATATTCACTAGTTTTCCATATTCAAATTCTACCGCAATAAATTCGCATTCTGTGTCGCTGTATTTTTCACAGACTTTTCCTTGATTTATGTCTCTTCCATATATTGCAGTTCACCTTGATTCCTATTTGTTCTGTCTGATCTATATGTTTGGAAACTCTTTATCTGGTCATCACTGCCAGTCTTTTGGGAATACCATGTTTCACTAATATTTAATATATCTATTTTTCCAATTTGGGTTAGTTCTTCTAAGAACTCTATTTTCCTTTTAGAGTTACTCGTGACTTAACCCTGTGCATTCATCACTATTATGGTTTGTGTTTCATACCCATTATTTAATATTGGTAATAATATGGATTCTCCCATGCTTCCTTCCTGTTCTGATATGATGTTCTTTTCTTCATTTCCAGGAATTCTGCCATTAAAAATCTACTTTTCTATTATATTTGCTCTTTCGCCTTCATTTTTCTTTTTGTGTATACCTCCAGTTACCCCCATATCTGCACCAACCCCTGGCATTGTAGATGCAGTCTTTGTAGTTGGGCTCTAATTATGCATACTTGGGTTGAAAGGCATCATATCTTCGGGCCTATTGTGCATAGCGTGGTATATACTCGGCTTGTTTTTTTGTTTCATTTTTGCTTTCATTTTTCTTTCCTGTTTGCTGAGTTTTCTGACTTTCATTTATGGTTGCAGGATGCATATATCGACAGTTTTTGTTGAATTTGCATCGTTTTCGTTCTTTCAGGTTTTTGCATATTTTTGGATGAAGATCTCTGCATTTGTCTCTATATCTGTCTAAATACGCACATTTACCATATGTTTCATAATTATGGCATATCTTTGGATGCCTGTAGTAGCATCTTTTGCCAAATCTGCAATACCCTCTTTTCAGCAAATTGCAGACTGTATGTTTCTTTTCTTTTTTTTCTTGTTCTTGCTCTTCCCTAAAAGTATATATGTCTGGGTAGAGTCTCTTGGTTCTATTATTTGTTTCCATCTGATAAGTATATTGTTGAATGGCATCATATGTTGTATCAATGATTTCCTCTGCATCCTTACACATATCCTGTTCATTTTTCTCTTCTTCTTCTTCTTCTTCTTCTTCTTCTTCTTCTTCTTCTTCTTCTTCTTCTTCTTCTTCTTCAACTATTTGCAGATTCAGTCTCGACTTAATTATATTTTCTATCCAGACTAAGCATGTTGAGCAGAATACCTTTGTGTCTTTATTTTTCATTTCATGTTACACTTCAGCGCAAGTAGGGTGTGTTGGTTCATGATATGCATCACATTTCATGATAAGTTGATGTGGATTAATAATGGAATACCACACCTTACATATATTGCACAATTTTGTCATTCTTTTTCCCAATGCATCAATCAGCATATTTACCATATTGGACTTTTTATTTTTCTTTGATGGAATGTGTTGATTAATGTAAACTTTCTTGATAAGTCTCTTTATCACCTGGATCTTCTTTGGAATTTCTTATATTATTTTGATGATGTTTTCCGCAGACTTGCTCCAGTTTGTTGGACCGTATGGAGAGCCTTTCTGTATCAGAAACTCGGAGCGTTACTAAAGCCTTCGAACGAAAGCTAGTTACATTTCAAAGACCTATGGAAAGAATAATAATAGTATTAGCAGTAAGACACAACAAAAGAGCAACATAAATATAAGAACAAACTAAAGTAGAGGATTTTATAACATATTGGGCAGGACATATAATGAAAAGGACAGATGATATATGGACTACATGTATAACAGAATGGGCCAATAGAGGTTGCAAACGAAGCAAGGGAAGGAAGAGAAGATGATAATTTCACGAACTAAAGCTAGGCTGACACTTGCACGACTTTTGGCCACGATTTTGTTGTGGCAAGTCGTACCATTTTGGGGCACGAACTAGGAGGCTCCCGCACTGTTCACGACTAGTTCACGCATAGTTCACAATGATTTCACGACGAGTTCACGCATAGTTCACAATGATTTCAGGACGAGTTCACGAACAGTTCACGAATGCGTGCCGATCAGTGTCCACATTGACACGAACTGGCACAATGAGTTCACGCATAGTTTGCACACAGTTTACCCATTGCCCGCACTGGCACGACGAGTTTGCACAATTCAGAAAGTGTCATGCCGTCTTGGGCACGCAATATAACAAGAGGTCCTCATGCTGTGTCTCTGGAATAGCATCGACATTTGATATGGATGACTGAGGGGAATGATCTCTCTCAGCAGTCTCTGCCTCTGGCCTGTCGGCTTCTGCCCTTCTCTGCTTTGCTCTTCTTCCTGTCTGCTTTGTTTTAGGCATGTTGTCTCTGTGATATAAGTTGTCTCTTTGCTGGCGATCGCTAGAATGGCAAGCAGTGTCCAGGAAGCCCTATATATACCCCCACACCGACGCGAGTGTAGCGCAATAGTCATGAGCTGCTCATGAACTGTTGGTGAAGTGCTCGTGCCATGCACAAACTTTTCGTGAAGTGAGTATGCACAAACTGTTCGTGAAGTGAGTAAGCTAGTCGTGAAGTGCTCGTGCCATCAATGCGTGAAGTACAGGTGACCGTGTCAGTGGGAAGACATGGCCACGCTGCTACACGCTCCAATTCGTGAACATGTCGTGAACTACTCGTGAAGTCGACGTGAGCTGTTTGTGAACTATTCGTGGCAGTTCGTGACAGTCATGGCATGGCGAGCGTTGCCATGCATCCTCCCACATCGTCCCGATGAGGTCACGATGAGTTCACTAACAGTTTGCGCATAGTTCACAACCCGGTCGCCAAATTTTGTCGTGACCAAAATTTTCAACATTTCAAAATTCTCGTCCTGACATGGCACGCAGTCACGACGGGTTTACGCACACTTCACGCCAGTTCAAGACTAGTTTGCGCACTGGTATGACTCGAGTTATGCTAATGAGTGCCACAGAATCGTGCAACTATCAGCCTAGCTTAAGACAATTTGCTGGTGTAGGATATATATACATACATATACCAAGGCACTTCCCCCAATTTTGGGGGGTAGCCGACATCAACAAATGAAACAAAACAAAAAAGGGGACCTCTACTCTCTACGTTCCTCCCAGCCTAACAAGGGACTCAACCGAGTTCAGCTGGTACTGCTAGGGTGCCACAGCCCACCCTCCCACATTATCCACCACAGATAAAGCTTCATAATGCTGAATCCCCTACTGCTGCTACCTCCGCGGTCATCTAAGGCATCGGAGGCAGCAGCAGGGCCTACCGGAACTGTGTCACAATCGCTCGCCATTCATTCCTATTTCTAGCACGCTCTCTTGCCTCTCTCACATCTATCCTCCTATCACCCAGAGCTTTCTTCACTCCATCCTTCCACCCAAACCTTGGCCTTCC
>NC_090727.1:123348355-123375855 GCF_036898095.1 Palaemon carinicauda | reverse complement strand
TCTCTTAAATTTAACAATTAAACCTAACCGTACAAGAATTATTCTCTTCATAACCATTTTCACTTACCCATCACACTAAATAATGCAAAATTCAAAATTCCAAGGTATGCAACGTTACTCTGCTATTCCCTATACTGAAAAATATTTTTGTTCCCACAACCGTAAAAGATTTAAGAGATTTATGCATGGAGGCTTTTTATATTAGCCCCGTTTGTTTTCTTGGCGCTAGAGATTAAATGATAAATTATACATTTCAATATCCCTAAGGAAATATTGATGCGTGCATGAACCGCTTACAACTTTCAAATGACGTGTGCAACATACGAAGTCTACGCTGGTGCGTATAGAATTCATAAGAAGGGAAAAATCAAGAAAAAAAGAGACTTTATAACAAATAGACATGGCCTATCTTTGTTTGGAAACACAGGTGTAGGTGAAGATATCTCGGGTTAAGTACACGTGGATCAAATAAATATGACTTGCGTGGTTCATGATTGATGATCCCTTGGCGTTGGAATTTCTGTGCAGGACTTGGAGTGAACACGGATTCACTCCTTTGAAGAAGATTTATTAACAGTTATGATGAAATCTCGGTTACTAATAAACCTTACAGTTAGTTCACACGACTACTTCTACATATGATATCTTTACTGGCTGGAAACACGAAGTCATGTGCTCAGAAATTTAACACAGTAATCAGTAATAAGAGCTACATTTATGAATGGCACCAATTGCTTTAGACCGTGAGAATAGGATGAAATAAGTGAAGTTAAGTAGTTGGGATTTTCTGCAAGGTTCCAAAAGGATGGGAGGTGATCCAAGGAGGAAATGGAAGATTGGTTAAGGAGATGAGGTTCTCATACAGACATCTTGCCTTGATAAAAAAAAAAGAGGTTTTACAAAAAAATTATTGATTATATTGCCACAGCCTTTTACACATTCTTTCTTCCACTACAATCTTCCACTTTGCATTCTAATGTCTTCGTCGGCTGCAACCCAGAAGAGGGTAGCCAAGGTACTAGCAATAAAGGGCAATAATGATATCTTGTTCTTTTTGGGACTGATAGTGCACTATTTAATAATCTTTTTGGGTGATTTGGAATGTCAGTTTGATTGTTAAAAGTGATCCAACCTTTCAACAGTTTTCAGTTCTCCTAACTTTCCTTCATTCCGTAACACTGAATCAACGTTGAGTTTATGATGGTTGAAACTGTTAAAATGTGAACACGTCAGTGCACGAATTTAATATTCTTGATAATTTCACATACAATACAATGTTTGCTGTTATTTTCAATGCCTAACACTGTATGGACCTGCAGATTTTGGGAAAACCTTATTATTAGGAGCTTCCTTTACATAGATCTGTACAGTACATACACTTGTGAACCTACTTTAACTGATGGTCCAACAGCTTTCAAGTCGTAATAGTGTTTATTCGTTAATTGCCCTTTCTTTAAAACCTGCCATTTCTGTTGGATTGTTGCAAAAGTTCTTAGAAACTTCCATGCAATACTGTTATCCTAATTATAAGTGTACCTAGGTGGCTTAGAATCATCCAGTAATGTAAATGCTTATTAGTTTTTCATATCGATACAACAGAAACTATGGTATTTCACCTGCTGTGCGATTTATCATAAATTATATATCTTCTATCATATCATTACTAGTTAATTATTTCTGGGATCACAATAGATCATAAGATATTCTCATCTTTTCTATATCTACTTGTTCATTTGAACTCTGCTTATAAACTGTAATCTCACACATTTTCATTTCAAAGAATTTACCCAATTGTCTAAGACTTTCACATCTGGATACAAATGCCTATTAATAATCCTAGACTTAAATGCTTATACAATGGAGAAAGCAGTTCTTTTTCTTATTGGAAGCAACAGGAAAAAAGGATAGTTCGGGGTGAAACTAAACGGAGACTCAAGATCATACGTAATGATCATTGAGAGTCGATGGCTGCAACGTCAAATTTTTACTTGGCCCCAGTGCAACAGTCAACTATATTAACACAAGATACGCCCACAAGAACCAAGTGAAGAAAGATATCTACATGGGAAATCATGTAGAAAGAAATGCTAAGGAGAAGTAGAACTCCTGGTAACTAATCCTAAGACTAAAGAGGTTCATTTAGTGTTATTTTCTGTTGTCGGTAATCGCCTGCAATCTCTCCTTGATGTGGATAAGTGTAAGAAAATGGCTTTGTGACAATAAAGGAAGAAAAATTAAAGTTGCTATCATTAAAGTAAATGCTGCGCTCGGGGATCTTGGAGAGGCGATTTTGATTGTTAACTCAACAGTGGTCGCACAGGTACTACCATGCAGTAATATAGCTATTTCTATGCAGGAGATGAACAAGATACTGAATAAACTGGTAAAATGCAAATTCCTAGTTCCAGCAGAGGGACCGGTGAGTGGGTATCCCTAATGGCAGCTTCTAGAAAGCCAAATGGGAAAATAAGTTTGCATTAACCCTCAACTACTGGATACCTGCTCTACAACGAGAACACTACCGACTACTGACATTCACGATGTCCCACCAAAGCTATTATTATTATTATTATTATTATTATTATTATTATTATTATTATTCCTTGCTAAGCTACAACCCTAGTTGGAAATGCAGGATGCTATACGCCCAGGGGCTCCAATAGGGAAAATAACCCAGTGAGGAAAGGATACAAGGAAAAATGAAATATTTTAAGAAAAGTAACAACATTAGAATAGACATTTCTTACATAAAATATGAAAACTTCAACAAAACAAGAGGAAGAGAAACTAGACAGAACAGGGTGCCCGAGTGTACCTTCAAGCAAGAGAACTCTAACCCAAGACCGTGAAAGACCATGGTACAGAGGCTATAGCACTACCAAGACTAGAGAACAATGGTTTAATTTTCGAGTGTCCTCCTAGAAGAGCTACTTACCTTAGCTAAAGAGTCTCTTCTACCCTTGCCAAGAGGAAAATGCCCACTGAACAATTACAGTGCAATAGTTAACCCCTTGAATGAAGAAGAATTGTTTGGCAATCTCAGTGTTGCTAGGTGTATGAGGAGAGAGGAGAATATGTAACGAATATGCCAGACTATTCAGTGTAAGTGTAGGCAAAGGGAAAATGAACCGTAACCAGAGAGAAGGATCCAATGCAATACTGTCTGGCTAGTCAGAGGACCCTATAACTCTCCAGCAGTAGTATTTCAATGGGTGGCTGGTGCCCCAGTCAACCTACTACCTAAATAAGATTAGTAGCAAAGTAAAAGTAAAAAAAACATTTTGGAACATAAAACTTGATTATAATCCTTAAAACTAATGTCAATGATAACACCTTGGTAAAGATTTAGATACACAAGGCTTCTATATGGTCTAAAAGTATATTTCAAAAGAAACTTCATTATGTACTTGCCGATTAGGATGGCGTTGCCTGCGTAACTGATGATATTGTTGTACTAGGGGTGGAAGCACTAATGAAAAAGCCGAAAAGGATTATGCAGTGAGTCTTGATAACCTGCTACAAGAATGCAACGAGAAGCACAGTATTCTCTACCAAGAGAAAATACACCTGAAACAGTGAAATGAAATTTCTTGTGCACAGATTGACAAAGGACAATATAAAGGCCAGAGAGGAAAGGATTTGGACTCACCAGAGTTTATCATTTCTGTCCAATATTTAACTTGTTACACTCTGAACCTTGCTAATGACCTAGAGTCAATTCATAAGTACCTAAGGGACAAGGTTGATTTTGTCTGGTTTGAAGAATATGACCAAGACTTTATGCGACTAATACAGATGTGCAGTTCATCTGTACATGCCATTTACGGTTCTGACAAGGAACTGGTTTCCAATTCGATAGTTTAGAGAAGGGCTTAAGAACTGTACTACTCTAGGATGTAATATAAGAATATGCTTCAAAAAATCTCTGATCGAAAGAATGTGGATGGTCTTAGACCTTTAACGGCTTGAGAGGGACCACCATACCAATATCCTTCCAGTGACTAATTACTGAATTTGCCATGTCTGTGCTGAAGACCCTTAAGCAGTCATATGATACACATAGTCCTCACTGATACATGACATCAACCAAACATACACTTAAAATTTGAAAGTGCAGTTTTATTGCTAGGTATAGTGACGTTGGTGTTTTCATCTCTTTTATGTGACGAGGAACACTGTTAGGCTTCTTGGATCTGTGCCTTACAGATGTTTCAATCTAATATTTCTCAGTTCTATAGTAGTAGGTGATTAATAAACACTTGAACTATCCTTGGGTGTATGCAGGACAAATTTCCACATTGGGGGTCATTAAAACAGTTTCACATGTAGAGATGGATCCAGTACACGTCTGTTTCATGGGGGAGATAATCACAACTGAGAAATTTAGCTGCTTTAAGAATAAGCAAGACATCTGTAGTTATGTTGTCTTTCATACTAGCAACTACCTTGCACTAGTCATCATAAAACGCAAAGGACCATCATTTCTTTATTTGCACAGGTTTAATGTGCCCATTTTTACTGGGATAACATATTCTTCATACTTTTTTCTTGTTCTCTCCCCTTTCCCCTTTTCATTGTCACTGGCATTCCTTTAACGTTTGTCTCATACTACACTATTGGACATGAACCGTTGTACTACATGTTGAGAACAGCCATCACTGTTATCACTAGTACTACTATTACTACTACTACTAATGTCATTCACTACTACAAAGACAGGCAGCTTACTGAATGGTGTTTGTTTCTGAATGTTATCTACAACTTCTATGTAACATGAATTCTGTTTTTCAGGATCGTTTCTCAATTTTACAAATGATCTCAGATTGACATAAATTAGCATAGATTCTAGTCACAAATGACAATAATGGCAATTTTGTTTTAGTCATACTTATTCAAAGAAAACTCTATATTGTACTCTGTGAGGAGAAATGAAGTTGCATGCGCAACATAGCAAGATAATGTGATCCACAACAGGAATTCATAGTTTTGATAAATATTTATAATTACCATAATGATGTTTTGATTGTTGATGATTTATTATTTTTAACCCTTTAATCCTTTAATTGAATTTTCTGACCCGCAAAATTTTTTAATTTGATACCAATCTCAGAAGCTGAGATATATATTTTGAATACGAAGTGCAAACTAACTTGTGATTTGGATAAAAGTTTTCCTATTGTCTTTAGGTACTTCTATATTAAAGGGAATCTTTGAATTGTGACATGAAGTTCAGTCACTCTACACATCTACCATCCCTACTCCTCCAGGTACTATTATGTGTAAAAAAACTATGTCTTCTGTCTCCATCCTGATCTGAGTTTGCTGGACAAACTTGTTCATGTGGGAGAGATCTATGACTGGTGTCCAGATTCCAGACAAATTTTTCACAAGAAAGAGTCGACTGCAGAAGTCTGGAAACCCATTGAGGACCTCTTGGAGAGCGCCCTTCTGCAGCATAGTCTGAGCGACGGCTTTAATGACCAGTTCCTTCACGGACCCCTTCGTATAGGAATTTAATGGAATCGGATACCGAGTTAGAGGATGGAGAGATTGCGGTTATGGGATGCGATAACCTAAACTGATCACAGCGATCATCCAGGGATCGGCCCCATGATGCTGCCACTTCTGCCAGAGGCATTGTAGGCATCCTCCCACTGATGGTTGGTTGGTGGGATTCCCCTCCCCAGCGGGAGTGGCCGCCTCAGCCACCGCCTCTACCTCTTTTCTTCCCTCTAAAGGGTTTAGATCCTTTCTGATCTCTGGCTGGAAAGGGGCATTTAGACACCATAGGAAGTCTGGGAGACCTGGAAGTCAATGGGTTAGAGGTGTTCTGTTGATTTCTGGAAGGCTGCAGAGGCCTACCGTAGGACCAAGATGTCATGGCTCTGTGATGGAGAAAGCCATTAAAAGATTTTCTCCAACAATCAGCCACCCTCTCTATCTCTTCAGGAGAGAAAAGTGAAGAACCCTCGAGCGTCGATTTTTTAGGTGGGAAATCTCCACCTTTGGCACCTGCTTTTGGAAACGGCCTGTTATAGTATCACAACGTTTTAGGATGGCATTCGTCCATATGTAAACTGCATGGCGTAATAGAAACTCCAACATATGGGTACCAGATAACAGGAAGAATTCCAAGGACTTTGTGAATTCCTTAGATAAATCTTTGGAATGCATGATTCGTCCTAATACCCCAAACCATAGATCGAACCAAGAAGTGGCATGAGTGGCATACTTCACACCTCTTTGTATGTTCAGGAGCTCCAATGCTGAGAGAGAAGTTCACAAGGAAGTAAGTGTCTTAGTAGGAATAACCCTAGTTAGCTGTTCGACTGAGGGGTTGAGAGTCAAAGTCGAATGAGGCTTGTTTTCAATCGCATAATACTTCCTTTGAAGTATAAAAGGAAGTGGGAGAGACCGTGAGCAGGAACCTGCTCTTAGGGAGATAGAGAGATAGCCTTCCTCCTAGCACCCCTTAGACCTTTCGACCAGAGTAAACTCGCACTAGTCTTAGAAGGCCTCTGATCACCAAAGATATGGTGTAGGACCATTTCTTTGCTCTCCCCTGGGAGGTCATACCAGGATCCAACAACCTGTTGGAGGATCTCATGCAGGCTAAGACCTGCCAAAAAGGATCCTCAGAGTTCTTTCATTTCTGTTCTGAATGGAAGCTGGGACTAGCCGCTCTTAGAAGGAATTCTTTATCCGTGTCCACATCATCATCTACCACCAAGCATTTGTCCATGAAGCCTGAGGTAGGTCAAAGTCGTCAACGGTATGATGAGGACCCACTCAGGGGATCCCGCCTCCAACTCCTTTCTGTGTGGATCCTTTACCTCAGAATTCTTGGCAACATTTTAGAGTCCTTTGACTCTTTCTGAGGAGGAAAAGGCTTATCCAGGATGGAGGTCTTAGGAAGAGCTTGCGGTTCCTTCAAAACGCCAGACTTAGGGACAGGAGGTTTGGCGAGAATCTCTTTGGGAGATCCAAGATCGCTGCAAGTGGTGGGTTGGAAAAGATCTTGCATGAGGAGGATTATAGACTGTCTTCCTCTTCCTCCATTCAGAGGTTAGTCTGAGAACATTCCTACCTGGAGTTAAAGGAAGTCATTGCAGACAGAGGTCTGAAACAGAAGACATCTTACTTTTAGCACTGGGATCGGATGTAGAACTCTGAGCAAAGAGACGCTACTCAAGATTGAAGTCCTCCTGGAGTCTATGTGACCGTCAACGCAAGGGAAAACCAACGACAAACTCTCTAAGAGAACTTATTTGGGGGTTCATTAAATCCTTCAGGGAAGGGAATCGGCTTACTGCTAGAGGTAGTCTTAGTGGAAATCATCACTGAAGGCGTCAGAATTACAAACGAACCTGATTCCGTTACAGGAGCTTGTGAAAAACTTGTGAAATCGGGTGATTTATTCGTGAAAAGGAGAGAATCACTGTGAAAACATGAGAATCGCGCTGAAATGCGAGTGATTCACGAGCAGAAACTCCTCATTCTAAAGGGACTAAAGGCAAACGAGAAGCAGAAAGCCCTATGAGAACCTGAGGAACTGAAGGATGACTAACTCCTCCCATAGGCTAGGCGAAGATAGAGGCCTCAGAACCTGAGCAACTGGAAGCGTTGGGGAGTGCTTCGCTGCGGTTGAAGGCGTTAGAGTCGGCGAACGATAAGCCAAAGTGAATTACCTGTACCCCTAAATTCTACTGAACACAAAAACTATTCTGCAATCTTGAAAGGGCAGTCACTTTTCCAGTGGGCTTTACCAAACCCACTACATGGTTTATCTGATACTTTTTTCCTCTCTCTTTTTCCTTCCTAAGCTGCTTAGGATTCTGCTTAAGAAGGGGAATAGCTTTGGAGCCAGTAGTCTTACTAGTATTACCTTATGACTATGAGTATTAGATTTCTGACCAAACTCATGGACATCTTTGTCAACTGCTTCCGTAGCAACAGCAATTTCTATTGCGCAGGTAAAAGCTAGATTTGTTTATGTCAAAAGAACACGCTGCCTACTCTCCTCTTTAAGACCCATAACTAGCTTATCCCGAAGCATCTCTTCTAATTTGCCTCCAAACTCATATGTGGCTGACAAAGTCTTAAGAGCAACTACAAACGTGAATAAATTTTCACGATGATCTTGACAACTCCTATAGAATTCATACCTCTCATAAATAACTATTACTTGAGGATTGCAATGATTTGTTAGCACCTTGACAAGCTCATTGAAAATACAGTCTTTAGGAAAATTAGGATTTAGTAAATCTTTGACCAGACCATAAATTTTAGGACCTATTAGTATAAGGAATGTATGACCTTTCTGTCATCAGCAATATCATTAGCTTGAAAAAAAGTTTGACCCAATCCACATATGTAGAAAATTTCCCACTCTCATCATATGAACCAACATTACTAATGAGTACCATACTTAATTATTAAAAATAATAAAGGCTTAACAATAATCTAGAGAAATCACAAAAAGCCTAGTTATCTAATAGCCTAGATACAATAAGATACTTTCATCACTTTTAAGTAAAACACATTCTAGCATGTTACCCAAGAGTCCTACTGCATAGATATTTTAGACAAATATTTGCGTAGGCTAGGTTAGTTTATTAGCATAACACCAAACGTCATGGTCATTCATCAAGCTCGTCGCCTATTTGTGATGGCCTTAACCCTTAAAATAAATAATAAATAAGGCTAGACTACAAACGATCCTGCATAGGCTAGGTAAACTAGGCTGTCTTGGAGCATGTGGTGCTGTTCTTACCATCTCCAATGCTGTACAAAAATCTCTTGATTGTGATTAGGAAGTTCGTATAATTGGCCTTGATTTTAGTGCTGCTTTTGACCATGTTAATCATGGGACCCGTTTTCAAACTCAAGCAGTTGGGAGTGGGTGGGTCTTTTCTTAGTTTTATTACTAAATTCCTAAGTAATAGGTCATATAGAGTTGTTATTGATGGGCACCATAGTGAGTATATAATAATTATGATAATAATGATAACAATATTATTATTATCATTATTATTATTATTATTATTATTATTATTGTTATTGTTATTGTTATTGTTATTGTTATTATTATTGTTGTTGTTGTTGTTGTTGTTGTTGTTGTTGTTGTTGTTGTTGTTGTTGTTGTTGTTGTTGTTGTTGTTAATAATAATAATAATAATAATAATAATAATAATAATAATAATAATAACTGTATACATAATAAAAGATATGTATTATGGAGTGAGAAAGAGTTAACAAATTGAAATTGTGAATTCATATTTTACTAATAAAAGTGATTATGGTAGTATAATGTCTTGAAGGCTGTAGATGAGAAATGGTATGTTGTTTAAAGTGTTAACTGGGATTATTAATCAGATAGATTTATTTCTATTTGTATAAGTCAGTTACTCATAGATACTGCAAGATCTAATTTTCTTTATTTATGATACTTAGTAAAGAGACGTTTTCTTCTCTAGGTACAAAATATTTAAGACTAACTATTCTAGATTGTGACGTAAGTATTTTGTATCATAATTAAATTAGATATCTATTCTGAGGGTGTATGTAGTTGGTTGGGAAAGGCATAAACTTTCTTATTATTAGTCAAATCAATTTTCTCTATGGGAAAAGTGTTATTTATTTTCATTTGATGTTAGTTTCACGATTTTCGAAAAATTAGTAGGCTATTTAGTGTTAGCCTACCTTGGCAGGAGTGAAGGCTGTGGGATGCAAACAGTGTCAACACTTAGTCTTAGGACTTCGAGTAAGCTAAGGATACGGCAGTCTAAAGGGGGTTGGGGTTGCCCTGGCCATACCCCAACCCCCGGTAGGTAGGCAAGTATAGATACGTTTCCTACGTTACGTTAGCTTTGCCTGGTCTAAAGCTATATCACTCTTAGGCGCTGTTTCAGCTCCGTCCCAGGGACCCCAGACATTTACGTTAATGATGGAGGCAATGGCAATGGAAGGGAGCAGTGGTGTATTGCAGTAAAGTATAAGGTAAAGATAAGGATCTTTACTTTCGAACCACTGAGAATGACTACTAAGTCACTCGCTAACACACTATTACCTTCAATTCCTTTAGAATTACTCCTTTCAATATATCGGGTATACTGTCCCGAGATTAAATATTCATCATCATCATCTATTAGCATGCCTTTTTCCCATTTGTATGGGGTAACACGGTTGCCTTCTTTTGAAGGACTATGCTTTGGCTTGGGGGGGGGGGAGGGGGGGGGGGGTGGACCGTAGTCCCCACCAGCTGCTCTGCCCACTACCATGTTAGACATAATCAATCAAAAATGGGAGTAGTAATTCGAAAGGGTGTAATTAATCTAATCAAGTTACTTTATTATACAAAATTTACATTTGATAATCGGCCATCTTAACAGTTGTAAAAAGAAAGGCAAACAATGGAACCAATAATTTTCACTCCGACTAATATAGTAGTTATCCCTGATATTTTTATTTCCCAACTTTACGGTTTATTCTACCGAGACACTGGTAGACTTAGCTAGTTGTTGTTGACAAATACGCTTTGTTCTCGTGACGTCACGGGGCAGAAGCGACAGACAAAGACCTTACTCTACGTAACATTGGTTCTTGCCTTATACTAAGTGTTTTGAGATAATTCTTACGCTAGTTTGAATATAATTTGATTATTGCTGATCTATAATTAACTTTTAGCTCTCAGTACTAGTTTAAGTCTGATTAATTTTAAGATTTTATGCCCACAGCACCAGCCCTTTACTAATAACTCTATCAAATTATTATTTTTTTGCATGCCAGAATAGATAGGGTTATTATTTATGTATTTTTCCCAGAGTTGTAAGATTGCTTTATGTATTTTATACAAAATCCTGCCTCCAATTCCTTAAAAAGTTATGATGCCCTGGCCAAAATTCCTGATATGGCACCTCAACTGAACAAGACTCACTTGTCGGAAGCTGACCCCACCCAGGTGATCCGATTCGAACTGAGAATTGCCCAATTTGCTAGCAAGACACTGCTCTGATCGGACCGGTCAACAATCCCCTGCCTTGCTCACCCCAAGACATCACAAAAGGTGATCCTTCCAATCCACACTAACCAGAGGAGAACAGCGAAAGATGGGATAGATGAGCCTGTAGCCTGTGTCAGCGATCCTGATTGGCCAAGCGAGGAACACAGAGGGGTGCGCCAATCAATGAAAGGTGCAAACAAGCTATAACAACAGCCATGTTGTGGACAAAAGCTACTCCATTATGTTCTTGGAAGTGAGTGCAGGTAACTACCTGGACCCACAGTAAATTTCCCAATTCTTAGATTAGATTTAGATTCTTACGTTATTTAGGTATTGCTGTCTTTTTACACAATTCAGGCTGAGTGCATGGGATTTTGTGTACAATCATTTGTGTAAACTTTCCCTTTAGAAACTAGCAGTCTCGGATCACAGGACTACGTAACCGATTTTATTTGAAAAATTTGATATAGCAACAGACTCGAGTCACGACTATTTTTTATCACCTTTCTGATTTTCCTAAGGTATTTAACTTGCTCTGATTTCCTTTTATTGTAATTGTTTTTATACCTGCTCTGCTTAAGATGTCCAATTTAACAGTGTTTTTTTTTATATAAAGTAATTAGATTAGGTACACATGCTCGTATCTTTAATCCCTTTATTTGAGTAATTGTGTTTGTGTTATATGTATTTAGTTCGGGGTAACATACCCGAGATATTGGAAAGAGTAATTTTACCTAAATAGCTCAAGGGTAAGGAAATTAGCGTATCATTATTACTGCTTGAGAGAGAGAGAGAGAGAGAGAGAGAGAGAGAGAGAGAGAGAGAGAGAGAGAGAGAGAGAGAGAGAGAGAGAGAGAGAGAGAGATTTTGAGCGACTCAAAGACTTTTTTATCCATGTACAGACTATTTGCTCTTGGGTAAATTATTTTCAAATGTTTAGATAGATTATATGATCTTACTTAACTTATTCTTGAATTCGCTTACCATGTTACTGTTAACTACATCCGCTGTAAGTTTGTTCCATGTATTTTCTATATTGTATGTGGAGAAATTACCACATAAAGAGGTACTGTATCTTTTCAATTCCAGTTTGTATCCGTTACCTCTGTTCAGATTTGTGCTAAGTGTGAATAGATTGTTGTAGTCTATATTCATTATTCATTATGAATTTTGAATATCTCTATCTTTGCTAATTACTTCTATATTTATTTTCTTTGTGACCACTAATATAAAAGAAAAGTGCTGGCCCACATTCTCTCACCCGATGCTGCATCCGGTTAGCCCCAGATGACTTTCAATCTTTTCTGTCCCCAACCTGCAGTAAGTGCTGTTAAATCAACAGTTAAGTCTCCTCAACGTTGGGCTGTTCCTAACGTGCCACAGCTCCAAACTGAGCAGCAGAAGGCAGAAGCCTGTTTCCTCGTCAGGATTGACAGTGGAAGCCTAGTGACTACTGTCATTTCAGGCTCTCCAATAACAGCCAGACGTTTTGGTACAACCATTACTAAGTAGCAGCAACCGGGCTTTTCAGTTAGCCAGGGATCCAACAAGGCGGAAAAGCTCTGTCAACACCAAGAGCAATTGAGCCTATTTCAGTAGGGGTCAGTCACAGGGAGAGGCCAGTTATTACATGTTAGAAATGTTGTGACGGCGCCGAGTAAGGGTGTGAACTCAAAGGCAGATTGGAAACGACTGAGTTATATTATTGTGGAACACTCTCCTTATATACAAAACCTCAAGGCAACAGGACATGACAAGTTCACAAGACAGACAATATCACAGAGGAAAAACCAGACATGAATTTTCATGTTCGTTTTAGTGCGAGGTAAGAGCGAAAATACAAGCATAATATATACAAAAGGAATTATGTACAATTGTGTGAAACACGGTTGGTACATGGCTCCCTCCCTAAAAATGACATACTGTACATGTTAAATAGGGCGCCCTGATCTAGAGGCGAACTGTAGGCGGGTCATCTGGCAGAAGATAAGCAGGTTTTAGACGATCAATGGAGACCCAGTCTTCTTTGCCCCGAATGTTTAGGAGGAATGCTTTCGGACTGCGTCGGATCACAAGGAAAGGGCCCGTGTAAGGGGGCGTTAGTGGGGGCTTGCTGGTGTCGTTGCGCAGGAAGACGTGCGTGGCAGAGTGCAAGTCCGTTGGTATGTGATGCTTCGCTGGGGGCTTGTAAGTCTGGCGGCACGGAGTAAATTTTCCCATGACGTGACGTATGCGCTGGAGATCGTCGGAGGAGGTTGTAGAAGGAAAAAATTCGGCAGGGACGACCAACGGGTCGCCATACACCATTTTAGCTGCCGAGACGTCGAGGGCGTCTTTAGGAGTGGTCCTTACTCCAAGGAGGACCCAGGGAAGCTGAGTAAACCAGTTGCAATCCTTGCAGCGGGACATCAAAGCTGCTTTGAGGGTGCGATGAAAACGTTCAACCATTCCATTGGCAGCGGGGTTGTAGGCCGTTGTCTGATGTAGGGTGATGCCCAGGAGATTCGCTAATGACGTCCATAATTGAGAGGTGAAAGTGGTTCCCCTGTCAGAAGTAATATGCTCAGGGATACCGAATCTTGAAATCCATCCAGAGAGTAAGGCAGATGTACATGAGGCGGACGTTGCAGTTTCCATGGGAATGGCTTCAGGCCAACGAGTGGAGCGGTCGATGACGGTAAACAGGTAACGATGTCCTTGTGATGTGGGTAGGGGGCCTACAACCTCGATGTGAATGTGTGCGAAACGACGCTGAGGTTGAGGAAAGGTGCCCACTCCTGAATACGTGTGTCGATGTAATTTGGAAGTTTGGCAAGAAGTACAGGCACGGACCCAATCCTTAGCATCCTTAGAAATGCCGTGCCAAATGAACTTTGCCTTTAGCAGCTGTGCAGTAGAACGGCACGAGGGATGTGAAAGGCCGTGGATGAGATCAAACACCTGTCGGCGCATGGGAGCAGGAATCCAAGGTCGCGGTCTACCAGTACTGACGTCACAGAGGAGGGTGGTGTTGGAGTCTTCGAGGGGAAAATCCTCCCAACGGAGGGACGTGCAGGATGTCCTACAAGCTTGATACTCTGGATCCTATCGTTGGGCTTCAGCCAGGGCGTTGTAATCCAATCCCAGTTGAACGGCAGCCAAAGTGTTTCTTGACAGGGCATCGGCAACGGGATTCATTTTCCCAGGGACGTATTGAAGGGTGCAATTGTATTCAGCCACGGCGGAGAGATGTCGGCATTGACGGGCGGACCAGGCGTCAGACTGTCGAGTGAAGGCGTGCACCAGAGGCATGTGGTCTGTGCGAATGACGAAGGGCGTACCTTCTAAGAAATGGCGAAAGTGACAGACAGCCAAGTGCACCGCCAGCAATTCTCGATCGAAGGTAGAATAACCCGATTCTGCCTTGGACAGTTTTCTGCTGAAGAAGGCCAATGGGCGGGGCGAGCCTTTGACCACCTGCTCGAGTACTGCACCAATAGCGACGTCGCTGGCATCGGTGGAGAGAAGGAGAGGGGCGTGTGGGATAGGAAAAGTGAGAGCCGCAGCAGTTGATAGGGCCTTATTTGCATTGCAGAAGGCTGCTTCTTGAAGGGGACCCCACTTCAGGTCCTTTGGCTTGCCCTTGAGGGAGACGTAGAGGGGAGCAAGAGTGGCGGCAATGGCTGGCAGAAAACGGTGATAATAGTTGATCATGCCCAAGAATTCCTGCAGAGCTTTGACGGTCGAGGGCACGGGGAAATTCTGAACGGCTGCTACCTTCTCAGGGAGTGGATGGACTCCTTCAGGAGTGATGCGGTGCCCTAAGAACAACACTTCGTTGGCGCCAAAGGTACACTTGTCGTACCGGACTACAAGGCCGTTTTGTTGCAGGCAGTCGAGCACGATGCGCAGGTGACGGAGGTGTTCCTCTTTATAGGAAGAGAACACAAGTATGTCGTCCACATAACATACACAGAAAGATGGTCCCCTAAGATGCCATCCATGAGACGTTGAAACGTTGCCGCAGCATTACGAAGGCCAAAACAGGAGTAATTGAAGGTGTATGTGCCAAACGGAGTGGTGATGGCAGTCTTGGGGATGTCTTCTGGGGTCATAGGCACCTGATAATACACCTTCAAGAGGTCGAGCGTAGAGGAAACCTTCGCTTTGTGCAGGTAGGAGGTTACATCGGCAATGTTTGGGAGGGGGTAGTGATCCGGTTCTGTTTGCATGTTCAGAACGATGTGTAAGGGTGACGACCATGGGCTGGAGGCCTTTTGGCAAAGGCCCATTTTCTCCATTTCGGCGAACGTCTGTTTGGCGGCTGCCAATCGTTCCGGTGCCAGACGTCTGAATTTTGCGAAGACTGGGGGTCCCGTCGTCTTGATATGGTGATAAATACCGTGCTTGGCAGGAACCGTGGGCGTTTGGCGAAGTTCTGGACGGAAAACTTCCGGGAACGACGTGAGGAGGTGGGCGTAGGCATCCGTGGGTGCGCTGATGTGGAGAGCGAGGTTAGAGGGGGCGGGTTGAAGAGGTGTCAACAAGTACGAGTCTGCGTTGACCAATCGTCGGTGGGCGACATCGACCAGAAGGTAGAAATGAGAGAGGAAATCCGCACCGAGGATTGGCATTGTGACGTCAGCAACGAGAAACTTCCAATTGAATTTACCGTTTCCGAACGATAATGTGAGGTTCTCGTAACCGTAGGTGGGTATCGCAGATCCGTTGGCAGCTACCAAGCAGACGTCGGCAGATGTAGACAGACTACGTTGTGCCTTGAAGAGTTTCCTTGGCAAAAGAGAACGACAAGCACCCGTGTCTACCAAAAATCGCACGCCCATTCCTACATCCTGTAAAAAGAACAGATCAGAAACATGGGAGGCCACCGCCACAAGGGATGACCTGCTTACACGTTTTTTGGCCACTGACAGTCTTTGGCACATTTCTTCGTGGTTGCCCCGAATCTGAAGTGGTAGTAGCAAAACTGCGGCGGATGGGAGGTAGTAAGTGGCTGTAGAAGTCGTTTGTTGGGGCGCGAGCGATTGGTGGGAGGTGGGCGGCTGTGTCGCCGCTTCGGCACGTCACGGGGTAGGCGTGTATGTCCTACGGCATTCATGTCATCTTCGGTTGACGTTGAATAGGCATCCTTGTCGTCAGGGGTGGAGGCGTTGATGGAGGTCTTGAAGTGGCTGTCCATAAGGGCGTCGGCTTTGGTCATCAAGTCCTTTATGGGTAAACTATCGACATCGGGTATGGCAGCGCGTACAGGTTCAGGTAAACGGCGTATCCAAAGGGCACGGAGTAGGTTCACCTCACGAGGAGAGCCGTCTGCGGCAGGTTGAAGGCGAGCGATACTGGTCATTTCCCTGAGGGCAAGCGAAGCCCTTTGGTCCCCCAACGGTTGTTGCGAGAGCTGAAAAAGCTTTGCTATACGGGCGGCTGGCGACGGCGAGTACTGCTGCAGAAGGTATGATTTGAGGCCGTCATACGCTATTGGGGTGTCTCCTTGTTCACAAAGCCAGTCGGATATTTCTGGGAAGGTGTCCTCGGGTATCGCCGCGAGAACATAATCCGCTTTGGTGGTTGAGCGAGTCACGCCCCTGATACGAAAGTGGACTTCAGCGCGTTGAAACCAAGCAAACGCCTCTCCGGTGGCGAAAGGTGAAAGTTTCATTGGGGCGGCCGCGGCGCCAATTGATGTAGTCTCCGTCATAGTACCAACGATGGAGGGGCGAGGGAGGTGGGGGTGGAAGGCAGTGGGAGCGAGTCGACTTCCGGGGTCACCAATGTGACGGCGCCGAGTAAGGGTGTGAACTCAAAGGCAGATTGGAAACGACTGAGTTATATTATTGTGGAACACTCTCCTTATATACAAAACCTCAAGGCAACAGGCCATGACAAGTTCACAAGACAGACAATATCACAGAGGAAAAACCAGACATGAATTTTCATGTTCGTTTTAGTGCGAGGGAAGAGCGAAAATACAAGCATAATATATACAAAAGGAATTATGTACAATTGTGTGAAACACGGTTGGTACAATGTCATTTGCAGGGCAATATTATTATTATTATTATTATTATTATTATTATTATTATTATGATAATAATAATTACTATTATTACTGTTATTATTATGATAATAATGATAATAATAATAATAATTATTATTATTATTATTATTATTATTATTAATAATAATAATAATAATAATAATAATAATAATAATAATAATAATAATTATTATTATTATTATTATTATTATTATTATTATTATTAATGATATAATAATAATAATCATTATTATTATTTTATTATTAATTTCATTATTATTAGCTGAACTCGGGACGGAAATTGTTTATAAGATTAGCATTGTCCCTCGTTGATGTCCCTCACTATCACCCAGTTCACTTTAATGTTACTGCATTTAACATTCGAATGCTATATGATAGCTATGTCTTTTCAATTGTAGATATTACCATAAAAATTGGAAGGAACAGAGAAACTATACATCCCATCAATTCCTGAAATTTTCACTGGGATATGTGAATTATTCTAGGAACAATTTACACCACCGTAGCAAGTAACCATTCAACCCATACCGATATAAACGCTTGCTGTGGCTTTTCTATGGCAGATATCAACATGAAAACTGGCATGGACAAAGTAAATATCCAGCCCATAAATCATTAAAAATTCAATTTAGATATGGGAAGTATTCTACGAGTGATTTACGTCACCGCTGAAAATCGGCCTCCCGCGGATATTGAAAAAGTCTACTGTGACTTTTCTATGGGAAGTATACATACGAAAATTGTTATGAATGTAGATCACATAACATTCATCAAACCCTGTGAAAATAATTTGGATATCTATAAACCTCTAGGAGTAGTTTGCTCCTCTTCACTGAGTTTTTTAGCTAGAAGTCGTCACTTACGAACAAAAGTGATCGTTAGGGCATGCCTATAGTAGGTATGAACATGAAAATTGAGAAAAACAAAGCTTAAATATATATGTAAATAATCCCTTAAAATTTCATTTAAATATATTTATTGGTAAAGGAGTTATTGACTCCGCTTCCGAAAATATCAACTGCTCACCCACCCCCACCCTCCCCACCCTCTCTCCGAAATCTATGGTTAGGGAATGACTGGGCTACGGGTTGGTTAAGATATCTTCAGAGATAAAAAAAATATATACATTATGTATATATATATTCCATATATATACTTTATACACACACACATATATATATATATATATATATATATATATATATGTATATATATATATATATATATATATATATATATATATAGGCTACCTATAAGTAACCAACGTACTTCAACATCTAGTTTTTATACCAGAAGAAATGGAAAGTTAACAGTTTGGACAAAAAGGTTGAAAAAGAGAACAAAACAGAAAAGGAAAAAAGTAGTAACAGAGTGAATAATGGTCCGATCCTGCTCTGAATGCCCAAAGCTGATCTTAGCGGCAAGGTTAAACCTGCCGAGTTAGAAAAAATGGATTTTGAGCAAAGCGAAAATCTATTTTTGGGTGAGAGTGCCATGTCGTCCTGATGGAAGGTTCCTTTAGGTACCTTTCTAAGGGATATTTGCTACAGTGATACTCTCAGAGAAATAAACCGAAGGTCTCCAGAATTCTAACTCCTGGAGCGAGTGTCCAATTAACGATATCGCATAATATCAGGGGACTTATTTTTAGATACGACACATAGCAATCTTCACCCCGAATAGATTTAACTTTGATGAAAGGGGGAAGAGTGGCGAAAGAAAGGGGTGCCGATCTAGGTACCCGGTGGATCTCCTTCCCCATTACTCTTTCGGCTTAATTCCTTTTCTTGGAATTAAGCAGGAATGGTCGCAGATAAAGTAATTTTGGGAGGGGTCAGCAAAGGGAGGGTCCATCAGGACGACAGGGCACTCTCACCCAAAAATAGATTTTTTGCTTTGCTCAAAATCTGTTTTTTGGGCTCAGGCCATGTCGTCCTGATGGAAGCATACTAGAGAATTAACTTGAAATTACTATAGCTGTGGGTTTGTGTATGTGTCTTCTACTTCGAATGGATTTCCTTATGTGGTCTGCTAGACCTGTATGTGAAATTCCAGTTAACTGTCATTTCCACTAGACCTGGAACTGGTTTAGTGCTTCCTGGCCCCTTCAGAGAAAGTGTCGACATCGACAATAAGGATTCAAGGCTTGAATTTCCGCAGGAACGGAAGGTAAAACTTAGAGATTACCTTTCACATACCTTTGAAATCTGTATCCTGATTTCAAGTTGGGCCCTTCTAGGGTTTAATTAAAACTCTAGCATGTTACATTTGTCTGCAACTGAGATAGCAGCAACAAGACGCAAATATGTTTAGTATTTTTACCTTACAACTAGATTATCAAAAATTTGTTACAATAGGGTATAAATCTGATCCAGCATTGAAAACACATCAGGGTCCATATTTTTTCTTGTAGAAAAAATATGTGATTTCATTATTGGAATAATGCCACTCAATGGAGATGTGAAATCAAATCTGACTGACTTGTACAGATTTTGGGAATGCATAAACACTGTGACGCAAACGTTCACTCGGCCCTGGTGTTATTGGTCAGATATGCACCTATATGGAACAGTGAGTTAATCATCGTTGTGAATTGCATTCGAAGGTAAGTGTACCCTTGCACCCGATGCACTGGAAAGTCCCAAAGCAGTTCACTGTTCATCGCAGCGCTAGCCGACAGGTTTTATAACACTACCTGCCGCCACCACAAAATGTTTTATTTCATGTACTTACTTCGCATAGTGTTTGTAAAAGACCCTGGATGATGTCCACCCAGTGTATGAGCGGAGTCTTCCAAAGTCCATGTGTTGAAAGAAGTTCAACGAAGAAGCAACTTTCCTTGGATCGTGACCTGTGGGTGTACTGTCAGGATCCGCTCTGCGAATAAAGTAGGTGAGCTTTGCTCTCAGTTGTCTTAGGGATAGGTTTGATCCTGAGGTTTTGCCTCTGAAGAGCTGTCCTCCCTTGAAGTCTGAAGTTCTTCGAAGATAGACCTTGAGACACACTACTGGGCACAGAGAGGTATCTTCCTTCAGAGGGCAGATTCTCTAAGGACCCCACCTCTTAGTGGGTAGCTCATTCTTGGCAAGAAAGGCAGGATCAGGAAAGAGGTTCAGTTCTCCTGTGTCTAGGAACTTCGTTTCTAGATAAGGGCACTATTTCACTAACTCTAGCCCTTGAGGCTATGGCAAACAGAAAAATAATTTTCTGTGTTAGATCCTTTAGAGTACAATTCTCATTGTTTAGGTTCGGAGCATAGTGCAAGACTTTGTCCAAAGACCACGTGATTGGCTTTGGTGGGGTTGTTGGCTTGAGTCTAGTGCATGCTTTTGGGATCTTATTAAAGATTTCACTAGAGAGGTCCACTCCAAAAGCGTACAGAAGTGGTCTATCCAGGGCTGACTTACACGAGGTAATTGTAGTGGAAGCCAGGCCTTGTTCGTGTAGGAATAAGGAGAAAGCTAGATAGAAATCTATCAACATTTCTGTCGGTTCCCTTGATTTCACAAAGGTCACCCATTTCTTCTACGACGATTCATATTGTCTCCTAGTCGAACTTCACCCTTACTCTTCGATGAAGTCAACTTTATCCTTAGAGATTCTAAACATTTTGTTCGCCTCTAGGGCGAGAAAATCGTGAGATGTAGGTTGTTGGTTCTCGAGGATGAACCATAGGCAGTCGACTTCTGGACCAGTTGGGATAATGCTGGGTCTGGGGACGGAACAGCTTCAGTTTCAGTTCTAGAACTAGAGGGAACCAATTGCTTTTGGGCCACTTGGGGGCCCCTACTGCTGCTGTCCTTCTGAAGGATCTTAGCTTGTCGAGGACTCTTAGCAGGAGGATGGATGGTTGAAACAGGTAAATGTGATTCCACCTGTTCCGGTCGAGGGACATGGTGTCCATCGCCTCTGCTTGAGGGTCCATCTAAGGGGCTACATAATGAGGTAGTTTCTTGTTGTCACTCGTTGTGAAGAGGTCGGTCCGCAGTTCTGGGAATTGTTCGTGCTAGGCTCTTGGCTGTTGTCCACAGCCTTAACTACGTGCGCAACAGGGTCGGGGTCAACCTTGGTTGATCTCTTCGAGCGTTTGATGCGTATCTTCTCCAGACTCCTGACGCATCTTTTAGACGTGCTTTTAGCACCGGGTCTGTCACTGCCGTAAACTGGAGAGAGTCCAATACTCTTTCCTGCTGGCGTCTTGAAATTCTCTTGTGACGGATTAGTCTCTTGACAGATCCCTCTATCTCTCTCCTCTTCTTGGATGGAGTGGAGAGGTGGTGTGATTTCAAGTCCCATTGGATTCCTAGCCATTGGAACTTCTGAGCTGGAGGAAGGCGAGACTTCTTGGGATTGATGTTGAAGCCCAGGTGTTCCAGAAACTGGATCACCTTGTTGGCTGCAGACAAGTAGTCTTGGATGCTGCCCATACCAGTCAATCGTCTAGATATGCTAGTACTTGAACTTCTTCGGAGTTTAGTTGCTGAACGATTGCGTCTGCCGGCTTCGTGAATATCCTTGGGGCTGTATTCAGTCCGAAGGGCATTGCTCTGAAGACACACTTCTTCTGTAGCATGAATCCTAGGCAGGAGGAGAAAGGGTGGCTCAATAGTAAATGCCAGTGAGCATCTGTTGGGTCTATTGAGACTGTGTTTGCTCCTTTTGGTAGAAGGGTCCTTATGTGTTGCTAAGTAAGCATCCGGAACTTGTTGTTCTCGATGAACTTGTTGAGTGGAGACAAGTCTGGAATGACTATGAGTTTGTCTATGTCTTTCACGGGAACACAAAACGGCCTTCCCTAGAATTTGATGGACTTCGCTTTCCTTATTACCTTCTTGTTCAAGAGTTCTAAGGTATATTCTTCTCACGAGGGGGTGGAGTGTTGGAAGAATTTTGGAAAACGGGGTGGAGTTCTGTTCCATTTCCACCTGAGTCCATTCGTTAATAGGCTGTGGGCCCAGGGATCGAAGGTCCAGTGATCCCGAAAGTGATACGGTCTGCCTCCTACCTGGAGCCCCTCTTTGGATGGGGGGTCCTGTGGATTTGTTTTCGTGACCACGTCCCACTCGGCCCCAGGAGTTACCTCCGGGTGAAGTTTTCTTAGGGCCATTTCCTTTCTGACTGAGGCGAAAGGAAGTCGACTGCCTCTCAACATTGGGGTTAAACAATTGGTGACTGAGCTACCAGTTGTTGAGGGACCATCTGGAAAATGGTCTGAGGCATCATGGTCATAGTCACGACAGAAAGTTGTGCAGGTCTGCGTGGTCTCCTTGCCTTTTTAATCTTAGGCTGTGGACCTCCGTCTGAGGGAGATATCCTCTTTGAGCTCTTGCCCCACTTTTGGAGAAGGTTCCAGTTCTCCGTGATTGCTCTGGCTAAGATCTCTTGGACCAGTTCCTGTGGGAAAAGGTCTTTACCCCAGATGTTCGAGGTAATCAGTTTCCTTAGTTCGTGTCTTGTGGTCGCTGAGGCCAAAACGAATTCTCTGCAGGCTCTCCTCGCTCTGAGGAAAGCATATAAATCTTTCACAAGGTTACCCATTTGGGACTTAGCCAGGAAAATGAAGATTTCTGGGGCGTTCTGTAGACCTGCACTCATTTCCAAGCAGTTCTGATGAGAAAGGAAGGCCGCAAGTCTCTCCTTCATCTCCTGTTCCCTCCTCAGAAGATGTTCTGGCAATTTTGGAAGATTCTCATTGAACTGCTGGCCTGCTATCTCTTGATCCAACTTAGAGACGGCGAAGGTTAGGTGGACATCCTTCCACTTCTCCGCATACCTTCAGGGGTTAGTTTTGGAGTTGTGAGAAAGATTCAGCACCTTAAGGGGCTTCTTAGTAGAGCTCTTGGTAGGTCCGGGGCGGTCTGTCCTCTCTTGCAATAGTATCTGTTGCAGATTGAGTGATTCTCTCATTGTGTCTTGTACCTTTTGGAACAACTCCATCATCTGTTGAATCGAAGTGAGGATCTCTTCGTTCTTGACGGCATGTGCCACTGGTTGGGATTGAAGAAGTTGATGGCATAGGTTGGTATGCCGTCACGGCGAACTGAGGGTCTTCGGTTGCCGTTGAAATGGATCCTTCTTCCTCCGCTTGTGGATGTTCCACGTCTTCTTCGGGGCCTCCTTGTAGTAGGGCCTTCCCAGTGTCAATGGACATTTCTGACATCCTTTCTTGGTGGATGTCCATGCCTTCCAGTGCCTTGTCTATGTCCACGTCGATCTTCAGTTGTATGAGGGAAGACTGGACCTGTTCCTGGGGCACCACCGTGTTTGGTAGACCCTTGGGGAACAGTAGGCACCTTAGGGAGTCGTTGGGTAAGTACAGTCCCTGAAAATTCTTTTGGAATCTACTTACCCATTTGCGAAGGGACTCCCTCGCTGTATTTCTAGTCTCTATGTTGACTGAGGGAGCTTCTCCGAAGCCGTTGGCCAGCAGGGTCGAACAGGTGTGGCAACCCTTTGGGTCCCAATACTTGAGGACTCCCGGCACGATGCAGCAGGGGGCATGAGTTCTGCACTTCGTGTGGCCACAAAAGTCTTTGCCTTTGTGGTTGCAGGCTAAGGCTGCACACTTCTCCATTGGCTCCTCCTGTAAAGGGAAAGGGGCTCAATGAGTATATAATTTTTTATATCAGTGATATAAAAGCATACAATTTTTATCAATAGTATTTACTATTGTTTATGATAGCTTAGGATAGTAAGCTTGAAAGGAAGTAGAAAAGACACATATCTGTTTTTTCCCCTCCCAGGCCATTGCTGAGACCTCCGTCAGAAATTAATATTTAGTTCCCTGATAGGGAGAATACAAGGTAAGAGTAAACTCTAGGGACTTGAGTTAGGGTTAGTAAGCACTATACTAACATTATCTACCTATAGTATATATTAACACTGATCGGTGATTTTTTAAGGTCCCGATGATCGAAATAAACCATCTGGGTGTTGAGGGAGTACTCATCCTCAACATAAAATCGTGGTCCCAACAATAGACTGCGACAGAAAGCACAGATTATGTTAGAAAATATGTGTACTACTGTATAGATGTATACTGTAGTTAGTCGGCACACTGCCGGGGTTAGGTTACTAACTGATGGGAAGAGAGAAAGCATTGAGGAAGGAGAGATTCCTATTATTAGTTTTAGCATAACAATTGGAAGTGTAGGAGGACTATCAGGCCGTCTACTGTCTCCTTGCTCGAATAAGGGTTCCAATGGAAGGGATGAGAATCTATCTGATTCTGGCTTCCACCCATCCACAAAGGGACTGCCACCGGCTATGCTGCCGGTGGCAACAATTGTGTATGGCAGTCCAAGGGAGGGCTGAGGACTTCTCAAAGTATGTTAGGTTTCCCACCGGCAGCCATCAGGGCCGGCTCAATCCTTCCCCCGTGATATTCACTTCCAGTGAAAGAAGAACATAAGGGGGGAGGTGGCTAAGGTGGCTGAACTAACTGCCGCCGGCATGGTACCAGCCGGTAACGCAGTCAACCTGGCAAGCCAGAATGACTGTCAGAATACTGGTGAAAGAATGCTGCGACGGCTATGCCGTCACTAAAGGACAGAAGGGGGAAGGGGAAGGGTCTTGTAGTTCACTGGGAAGAGAGGTAGCGGCAGGTATGCCACCTACTTACAACAGTGAACTGAGGAAGCATGGCTTCCTGTGCTAACGACGTCATCGGCGGCAGAGGAAGCCTGGTTCCTTTGCTGGCGACATCGTCGGCGGCAAGACAAGGGCACCCTGAGTTCGTCACTATCTAAATCAAAGCCGGAGCTCGACGGCAATGAAGAAGACAGTGGTTGCTGCCTGTAGCGGCGGCGGCACTCAGGGAGGGAGGAAGGGTTTAGCCTCTTTTCTCTGAGAGAGAATGTATATCATACCTTATCCATAGATTCTAGAGAATGTAAGTTCTCATGCGAATCAATAAGGAATGATAGGGTGAGGCTATACATGGGGAATTACTTTACTAATGTATAAATGAACAAGAGTTGTCTCGCTCTGGTAGGATCCCTGGCCAAGGTTCGGTACCGCTGGGGCTCCCACCGCATACGATCAGTAAAGTCAGAGAATAGGAAGAGGAATAAATTTCATGTATGGAAGATCACCACTTGTATAATTTGCCTAAATAGCTAACATTATATCTTAATACCGGAAAATGTTGCCCTACTGACTAACTAAAATGCAATAGTAACGGGCAACTGCAGTCGTGAAATGGCTGCCTCCGGTCTGGGCAAGGATCACTTAAACACACTTAAATTATCGAAATTTAACTGTGAAAAGGGAGACTAAAATTATACACAGGAAAGAATTAATACTCAACTTTCCAAAGGATGAAAATGCTGGAGATTGCAAGATGAATATTCCAAAAACTTGTAACACAACACCGGGTTAACGGGAGCACAACTTGCTTAGAGAGCTACAAGAAAAGGAATGAAGTCATCGTAGTAATGGGGAAGGAGGTCCACCGGGTACCTAGATCGGCACCCCTTCTTTCGCCAATCTTCCCCCTTTTATCAAAGAGTTAAATCTATTCGGGTGTAGATTGCTATGTGTCGTATCAAAAAATACGTCCCCTGATATTATGCGATATCCTTAATTGGATACTCGCACCAGGAGTTAGAATCTTGGAGACCTTCGGTTTATTTCTCTGGTAGTATCACTGTAGCAAATATCCCTTAGAAAGGTACCTGAAGGAACCTTCCATCAAGACGACATGGCCTGAGCCCAAAAAACTTCCCAACCGTAACTGTCCAGCCTGTCACCGTATCGTGCAAGCTGAGAAGCTCTTTAACTTCAACAAAGTGCCAGGTGATCGAGAAAGGTTCTAGTGATTATTTGTTTAAGAGAGAGAGAGAGAGAGAGTTATCAAGTGTATTGATTAAATAAGTTTAAACGTTCTATTCTCCATCTTTATTCAAATTGTCTTTTTGTTGGGAATAGTTTGTTGGCTCTGGCTTTTACTACTTCCAGCCTATCTAGTCTATCTGTATCCTTGTGAATGCTTAGAACCTAGAATTAGACTCTGCATTATAGATATGGTCTTACTAGTGATATGTACAGCTGCAGTACAATGTCGGTTTCTTTATTTTAATTGCCTCTAAATATAAACTATTAGTTTCTGTGCTTTCTTTTCAACCTTTATCTTCTGTTTGGTGAACATCAAATCTTTTCTAATAATGATACCGAAATATTCCTCCTGGTCGACACTTTCTATTTCATTATCCATCTGAGATTAATCTGTTTGTGGATAACTATAACCTATATGTGTAACTTCCCATTTCCCACAGTTGAAAAGTATTTATCATTTTAGGACCATTTTCGTAACTTGATCATATCCTATCCTAAGGCTTCTACATCATTCGCCTAGTTTAGTATCGTCTGCAATTTTGGCTGTTCTACTGGTCAATCCTAAATTTACGTCGTTAATATATATCAGAACAAATAATGGGCCAAGGATGGATCCTTGAGGTATTCTTCTTTTTGTCAGCTAATCTTTGATCCACTTAGCTGGCTCATTAATGATGCCTAGCCTTTTGAAAGTCTAGCTATATGATGTCTATTGCCCTGCTTTTGTCATCTATGCTAAACATGTGGAAAATTCCAACAGAAAGACACAAACAAACAAGATTTAATATGTATTTGTTCAAGAGAAAGACAGAGAGATGTAGAACTCATGAGTCAAACTTGTGAGACAATGTTAGCACCACTCAAAGACGTGACTCAAAGGGTTCTATAGCTGTTCGGTGAAGTCCATTTCAACGATGGCCGTTTTCAGCAGAACTATTAGAGCGATGAGTAGTTTTAAGCGATATATGCCTCTAAAAGCGATAAGATAATCTTGGTGTTTAATGGGAAACTAAAATTGGTCATTTTAACACCAACGAATGTCGTTTTTCATATAGTGGGGACGTGTGATTCAGCAGCTTTTTATTTGATATGAGATACCGTTACGTTTACCCATCATGGAAATCATTTGATCAAAGCATGGATGATTCAAGGTAAGTTATAATCGATTTATATATAATAGGCATAAAGCTACTCTATGCATTATTATATAGCGATGTGAAGTATATAGTAGAAAAGGACAATTTATTATTATTATTATTAATTACTAAGCTACAACCCTAGTTGGAAAAGCAGAATGCTATAAGCCAGGGAGCTCCAATAGGAGAAGTAGCCCAGTGAGGAAAGGAAACAAGGAAAATTATATTTCAAGAACAGTAACCTTAAAATAAAAATCTCCTTTATAAACTATAAAAATTTTAACAAAACAAGAGGAATATAAATAAGATAAAATTGTGTGCCCGAGTGTACCCTCAGGCAAGAGCACTCTAACCTAAGACAGTGGAAGACCATAGTACAGAGGCTATGGCACTACCCAAGACTAGGGAACAATGGTTTGATTTTGGAGTGTCCTTCTCTTAGAAGAGCTAGCTACTTACCATATGTTACTGA
>NC_090727.1:123325855-123340855 GCF_036898095.1 Palaemon carinicauda | reverse complement strand
CGTAAGAATGATTTTGATGAGGCACGGATGAATGCAGGAGAAGCGATATCTATGTCTGTATGTAGGTTGGAAACTTTAGCTAGGAAGAAGTATGGGGATGAAGGTATAAATGAGAATAAGGAGTTAATGAAGAAGTTTTTGGCTACTGTACCCGAGAATGTTGCTGAGTTTGTTAATTTGAAACGGAAGGAGAAAATGAGGTGGACGAAAGAAAGATTGACATGGGATGCTATTTTAGAGATAGTTGAGGATTACGAGTTGGATAGATGTATGAAAGAAAGTAAATCTGTGAGTGTAAGAACTGGAAGGGAGGAAAGTGTGCCAGAATTTGTTAGTTTTAGAGATGCTGTTATGAGAGGACCGATGAGGGTAGCTGATAGTGTAGTAGATAGGAATGTTAGGGCGAGTAATGTGGGAATACCTGTAAGGACAAATGAAGGGTTTAGGCAAGGGAATCAGGTTTGGAGGGATAGGAGTGCTAGTGCACCGCAAGGTAGGTCAGGTAGTTGTATCCGTGAAGAGAAGTGTTATAGATGTGGGAAAGTAGGACATAAGAAGAATGAATGTAGATAGGCTCTAGGTGCTTGTTTTGGATGTGGTGAGGTAGGGCATAGAATTAGCGAGTGCAAGAAAGAGAAAGGGGTAAAATGTTATCGGTGTGGTTTGACTGGGCACATAGCGAGTGGATGCCGGAGTAATCGTACAAATGTGATTTGCGGCAATTGTGGTAAGGATGGTCATTATGCTAGAATGTGCAAAGAACCGCGGGGTAAGTGTACTGAATGTGGTGCAGATGGGCATGTAGCTAGAGTATGTAGGAAGAAGGGAGTAAGTCAGCCAGGATGTTCGGGAAACTAGAGTATAAGAGGGTTCAGCTGGGTGAGTCCTCGAGTGTGTGCGGAGTGAATGTGATGCATGTTCGTGAAGGTTTACTGCATGAAGACGTGATGGGTGAAAGAGCTTATGACTGCATGAGTGTAAAAGTAAATTTTAATGGTATAGAGCTAGTTGGTCTGATTGATACTGGTTGTGGTGTCAATTTAATGTTTAGGAATGCGTACGATAAGGTAAGGGATGTTTGTGAATTTAGGGGGTGTAAAGGTGAAGTGAAAGGTATCGGTAATTTAAATATGTCTCTGCAAGGAAAGTTACGTGAAAATGTTATGATTGGGGGGCTGATGATGGAAGATAATGATTTTTATGTGGTTGAGGGAGTATATGACAAATATGATGTGTTGTTAGGTTATAACTTCTTGAAAAAATGTGGTATGATTGTACATCCTAGTGTAAATATGATAGAGATGAAAGTTAAGGGTAAAATTTATGGGGAATTTTATTTGAATGAAGATGGTGGTGTATATACGAAGGTATGGAAAGGTTAATAGCGAAAGAAGGTGTTAAGTTCTTGAGAGATGTGAGTGAGGTTGTCAGTGTCAAAGTTGCCTGGCCGAATAGTCTGGGAATTGCCAATAGTGGCAATTGTGAATACGTAGTGGAAGGTTCGGAAGCAAGTAATTTAGTGAAAACCAGTGTGCATGTATATGATGGTATTTTGAATTTGCAGGAGCCGAAGGTATATGTGAGCTTGTTGCCGATTGTAAGGAGGAAGAGAATACGGGGTATACGTGAGGGTGATTGCATGGGATGTATGTATACGTTGGTCAATATAGAGGATGAAAGGTATGTTAAATTGAGACATGTTATGATGGGTAAGATAAAGCAGGATGACGATTGGGACTGTGAAAGTTTGAAAGAAAGAATTAATGTAGATGAGAATATAAGTGAGGGAGAAAGGGAACAATTGTATTGGATGTTATGGGATAGACGGAGAGTTTTGAGTCGTGGTGACGAGGATTGTGGGGGGTCAAAGCTGCCTGAATTTAGGATAGTTCTTAGTAATGATACCCCCATATATCAGCGTCCCCGACATTTTTCTCCGCCTATTGCCAGAGAAATAGAAGAGCAGTGCCAGGAGTTAGAGCAAATGGGTGTAATAGAAAGGAGTGAGAGTGCCTGGAATAGCCCTATTGTACCTGTAAGAAAGCCGGATGGAAGTTTACGTATGTGTATTGATTATAGGAAGGTAAATGAAGTAACTGTTAAAGAACGTTTCCCGATGAATGTAGTGTCTGACTGTGTGTATAAGATGCATGGTATGAAAGTTTTTACAAAGTTAGATTTAGTTAGGGGCTATTACCAGATGCCTCTGGCAGAGGGGAGCAGGCCCATTACGGCATTTTCAAGTAGTAATTGCCATTATCAGTTTAGAAGATTAAGTTTTGGCCTTGCTAATGCGCCTGCTGCCTTCCAGAGGGCGATGAATGTAGTTTTGGCTGGGTTTGATCGACAGAAGGTGACTGTTTTTATAGATGATATTTTGATTGATAGTGAGACTGTTGAGGAACACATGCAGTTGCTTGAAGCAGTATTAGAACGTTTGATAGAAGTTGGTGTGAAAGTTAAGCTTGAAAAGTGTACATGGTTGGCCGGGGAGGTGGAATTTCTTGGGCATGTGGTGAGTGAATTGGGTATAAGGAAGAATGATAAGTTTGTGAGTAAGGTGAGAGAATTTCCACGTCCTCGTACGGTGCGTGAGTTGAGAGGTTTTCTTGGGTTGATTGAATTTGGTCGAAAGTTTGTCAGAGATTGTTCGGGAATAGGGAAACCTTTGAATGAGTGGACAGGTAAGAGAAATAGTACGAGACTGAAATGGGATGAGCGTATGATTGAAGCATTTGAAAAGTTGAAAGAAGAGGCTGCGAGAGACGTCATTTTGGCCTTTCCCGACTATAGTGAGCATGCGAGTATGCTAGAGTTATATACGGATGCTAGTGGGATTAGTATGGGTGGTTGCTTGGTTCAAATACAAAGAATAAATGGAGATGAACAGTTGAGAGTGATAACGTATGTAAGTAAAGCATTTAATAAGGCTGAGCGAAAGTATTCCACGATTGAAAGGGAGTTGGCTGCGATAAGATTTTGCGTGAAAGCGTTGAAGGTGTTTTTGTATGGTGTGAAATTTATTGTGCGTACTGACCATCAGTCCCTAGTGTACATGATTAGGAAAGAGTCTGTGAATGCTAGGGTTGCGAGGACAATAGAGGATTTGAATGAATTTGACTTTAAGCTAGAATATGTACCTGGGAGTAAGAACGTGATAGCAGATGCAAGGTCAAGGATGCATGGTAAGATAGAAGATAGTAGCGAGAATGATAGTAATTTTGAAAGGTTACCGGAAGATTTAGTGGTGGTACAAAGTTTTGAAGGGGATGACATGGTGTATAAATGTATTTTGGGTGGGTTGAATAAGTTTGAATTGAAGGGTTTGAATAAGGATATACCTGCTAGTGTAGATGAGCTTAGAATGAGTGTTAGGAATGAAGTATCGAAAGAAATGGCATATAAGGAGGAGGATAGTGTGCTTGAGGGTGAATTGTTATCAAAAGTATTGTTGGTAGTAAGTATGTTGTATGGTGTCACTGTTTATTTGTATTTTGGGTGGAATCGTCCGATGCAATACCGGGCAAATAAGGACACTGAAAGGGAGTATATATTGAGGTTACAATGTAATGAAAGATGTTGCAAGTTATTGAGTGAGAAGGAGGATTCGCTGAATGACTTGAATCTGAGTGGTATGAGCATGGAAGATAGCGAAGATGAACATAGGTGTGGCAAGAATGACCCTATTGATAGAAGAGTAAACATTTGTATGCATGGTGTAAAAGGAAGAATGATGACGTATGTGGGTATAAATGAGAATGAATACTGTAGTTTAATTGATACAGGTGCGCAAGTGTCATTAGTGAATATGTCTGTTATCAAGGAAATAGAGCGGTACAATTGGGAAGTGAAAAGGCAATGTACGAGTGTGAGAATTCATGGGATAGGTAAAGGAAGTTTGCTAGTTTGGGAAGAAGTGCGTTTGAAAGTAAAACTGGGAAGTATTGAGGTGGAACATAATTTCATTGTAATGGGAGAGAATGAGATGCCTAGTTGTTTTTTGATAGGAATTGACTTTTTAAGATTGCATAATTTATCAGTTGATATTGGTAGTGGTTTGCTTCTGAAGAATGGATGTGAAGTAGTTGTGATAGAAGATAATAGTGTATTTATGGCGAATTTTGTTGGCATGGTTGATATTACGAGGAGTGAGGATGATCTACTGACTAAAGAGGAGGTGGAAGAAATGCAAGAGGAATGTGTGGAAATTAAAAGGTTACGTGAATGTATGTTGAATAATATTGAGGTAGAAGAATGGCCGTCTGATTTAGAGGTGTATAAGAAAGTTAGTAAGAGACTTATTGTGTGTAAGAATATTGTTTATTTTCTACATAAAGGAATGGATAAAGATATATATGTTCCTGTGTTTCCGATGCATGCAGCAGTAAGTATGTGTATGTTAGTGCATGACAGATATGGGCATATGGGTAAGAATAAATTATGGGAATGCATGCGTGAGAGATTGTTTACACCTGGGTTGAGTCAGATATGTAAGGATGTAGCGACTACGTGTGAAGATTGCCAGAAAGGGAAGTATCAGAGAGTGCATGCTAATCCGCCTGTTTTGAGATTACGTATGAAAGAACCATTTGAGATGTTTGTGATTGATTGTGTTTCGTTGCCTGTGACTACGAGAGGACATGTGGGAATGATTGTTATGGTTGATCACATGAGTAAATTTACCTATGCAATACTTATCAAGGATAAACGGAGTGAGACTGTTGCAAGAATGGTTAGTCAAGTGATGTTGCCGATGTGTGTGTGTAAGCCTGTGAGAATGTTAAGTGATAATGGCCCTGAGTTTGTTGGATGGGAGTTTGAGCAGATGTTAAGAGAATGGGGTATTGAACATGTGTATTCGACTCCTTATATGCCAAGTGCGAATGGGTTGGCTGAAAGGACTGTAAGAACATTAACTGAAATTTTGCGAATGATGAGTACATGTGATAATGATTGGGATTTGTATGTTGGTAGAGCGTTGTGGGCTTACAATGCAACAGTGCATAAGAGTACGGTTATGTCTCCATGTAAGTTTGTGTTAAATTTTGAAAAGATAATAAGACCGAGGTTGGATGTGTCGGAGGATGATAGAGATGTGTGGAGGAAAGCAAATAAGAGGATTAAAAGCTTTAAAGTTGGTGAGAGAGTGATGAAAGAAGTAATTGAAAAGGGTAGAATGAATGTAAATAAGGTGCGTGATAAATTTGAAGGTCCTTATGAGGTGTTAGAAGTTGGTTCGAGTGGATTAAGTTACGTTTTGGGTAAGTTGTGTGTGGGTGGTATTGTGGAAAAAATTAGGGCCCACCACAACCAGTTGCGTAAATGGAAAGAGGTACCTGAGTATATCCAAGAGAATGGGATGAGTAAATGGTTGAAAAGGAACAAGTGTGAACCTAGTATGTATGAGGACTTAGGTCTGGAAGGTAAACAGTTGGTGTTAGTAGAATATAAGAAAAGGAAGAATACAAGAGCTTTAAGTAAAGATGAAAGAAGGGGAAATTTTATAAGTAAAAGTGAGAATAGAAATAAGTATGACAAGGGTGTAAATGTGCAAGTGTGTATGGAAGATAAATGTGTTAATACAGATGAATCATGGCTGAGTATGAATGATACCTATAGTGTGTGTGGCTTTTCCTTAGGTGATGTAAAAGAAAGAATGACGAATGCGAGAGTGAGAGATAGGAGAATGATTAGTAGTATGAATGAATCTTTTGCTAAAGTTGAGAATATTTTTGATGAAATGGATGAACTGTTTACAGAAATGAGTGTAATTATAGGACCAGACGAGAACGAGGTAGATATGATTGTACATGATATATTAGAGGATAAGGATTTAGATAGGAATAGTGTTAATGTAGCGAATGATTGTGATAAGGAAGAAGTGAATTAGAGAGGGTATGGAGGCCCAGTTACTCGGAGCAGAGGTCCTGTTCCCGATTGCGACTGGGTTATGAAAAAAATAATGTAAGTGGTTGTGGGAGAATGTAGTAGGATTTGGCAAAGTAAGGGGGGAGGAATGTGGAGGATTAATTTTTGTTTTATTTTTTGTTTAATTTCTTTTGCCAAATCCAGAGAGAGAGAGAGAGAGAGAGAGAGAGAGAGAGAGAGAGAGAGAGAGAGAGAGAGATTGTGTTAGCGAGCGAAAGTAGTTAGTGTATCGATTGTTTGTGGTGAGAAAGACTGTTGGTTTAAATGAGATTGTTTGTTTTTGTTTTTAGTTAGGTTACGACAGTGGTGAATGTCTTAGGAGAATGCTTTTTTTTATTTGACTGCAGCTTAAGGCAGTTGCGTGTGTGAAGGCTGGATTATATTTATGTTTTTCTTACCAGCTTTGGAAGTGATTATTGATTTTCTGAGTAAGTACAGTTTTGTTTATCTTTGCTTGTCGTGATTGTGAATGATAGGAACAGTTTATTATTTATCTTTGATTATAGTGCGATAGTTTAGTTAGCTAGGAGTGTTCATAAGTGTTTTTCTTTTTTATTTTGGCAGGCCGTGATTCCTCCTTTGGAGAGCTTATATTTTAAATATTGATTGACAACCTGGCTTATGATAAGGAACTGGATACGACTGTTCAGATTTAGTTAAATGTTGATGACCCGGACCGAATGAATTTTGATTGCTGTTATTGATGATGATGATAAGGATGACGATGATGATGATGATGATTACGACCCCGATTAGGGAGGCAGCTATGGCACATTGGCCCTTGCTGTAGTGTTACCCACAGAGCTGTGGTAGTTTGCCATTAAAGACAGTTGGCAGTGTGTAGACGACTGTATTGGTGTCCCTAAAATATATATATAAACATATTTGGTTGTGGTGCATCTTAGTTTTAAGTTTTGATATTTTTTTCTCCGGGTTTATGTGAATGTGGTATTTGTTATTTATTTTGTATGTTAAGTTTTTTTTTTGCGTTGTCTGTATGATATCTTTAGTTCCAAGTATAGAAATAATTTTGATTGCGTTTACTTTTAAGAATATAGTGTTAAGGTTATGTTTCGTTTTCATTTTCCTTCTGTCCAAGAGTCCAGTTGATAACGTAAGGGGAAAGTTTGTGCAGAGGAGACATTTGTCAGTTAGTGTGTTCAAGGGTGTGGGGGTTGTTTTACAACATCCCGCCACAATATATATATATATATATATATATATATATATATATATATATATATATATATATATATATATATACAGTGATACCTCTACATACGATCTTAATTCGTTCCAGAAACTGCTTCGTATGTTAAAACGATCGTATGTTGGAGCAAATATTCCCATAAGAGTACATGGTAATTTATTTAATTCGTTCCTAAGCCTAAAAACCCATTGTGACGGTGCCGAGAGAGAGGTTATGACTCAAAGACAGGATGCAATCAACTGAGTTGTTTATTAAAGAACACTCTCCTTTATATACAAAATCTCAAAACAACAAGAATTTTCATGTTCAAATATTGACAATGTTACAGAGGAGAAGAGCAGACATGAATTTTCATGTTCGTTTTAGTGCGAGGGAAGAGCGAAGATACAAGCATAATATATACAAAAGGAATTATGTACAATTGTGGGACACACGGTTGGTACATGGCTCCCCCCCTAAAAATGACATACTGTACAAGTTAAATAGGGCGCCCTGATCTAGAGAGGCAAACTGTAGGCGGGTCATCTGGCAGGAGATAAGCAGGTTTTAGACGATCAATGGAGACCCAATCTTCTTTGCCACGAATGTTTAGTAGGAATGCTTTCGGACTGCGTCGGATCACAAGGAAAGGGCCCGTGTAACGGGGCGTTAGTGGTGGCTTGGTAGTGTCGTTGCGTAGGAAGACGTGCGTTGCAGAGTGCAAGTCTGTTGGTATGTGACGCTTTGCTGGGGGCTTGTAAGTCTGGCGGCACGGAGTGAATTTTCCCACGATGTGACGTATGCGCTGGAGATCATCGGAGGAGGTTGTAGAAGGAAAAAATTCGGCAGGGACGACCAACGGGTCGCCATACACCATTTCAGCTGCCGAGACGTCGAGGGCGTCTTTAGGAGTGGTCCTTAGTCCCAGGAGGACCCAGGGAAGCTGAGTAAACCAGTTGCAATCCTTGCAGCGGGACATCAAAGCTGCTTTGAGGGTGCGATGAAAACGTTCAACCATTCCATTGGCAGCGGGGTTGTAGGCCGTTGTCTGATGTAGGGTGATGCCCAGGAGATTCGCTAATGATGTCCACAATTGAGAGGTGAAAGTGGTTCCCCTGTCAGAAGTAATATGTTCAGGGATACCAAATCTTGCAATCCATCCAGAGAGTAAGGCAGATGTACATGAGGCGGACATTGCAGTTTCCATGGGAATGGCTTCAGGCCAACGGGTGGAGCGGTCGATGATGGTAAACGGGTAACGATGTCCTTGTGATGTGGGTAGGGGGCCTACAACGTCGACGTGAATGTGTGCGAAACGACACTGAGGTTGAGGAAAGGTGCCCACCCTGAATCCGTGTGTCGATGTACTTTGGAAGTTTGGCAAGAAGTACAGGCACGGACCCAATCCTTAGCATCCTTAGAAATGCCGTGCCAAATGAACTTTGCCTTTAGCAGCTGTGCAGTAGAACGGCACGAGGGATGTGAAAGGCCATGAATGAAATCAAACACCTGTCGGCGCATGGGAGCAGGAATCCAAGGTCACGGTCTACCAGTACTGACGTCACAGAGGAGGGTGGTGTTGGAGTCTTCGAGGGGAAAGTCTTCCCAACGGAGGGATGTGCAGGATGTCCTACATGCTTGATACTCTGGATCCTGTCGTTGGGCTTCAGCCAGGGCATTGTCATCCAATCCCAGTTGAACGGCAGCCAACGTGTTTCTTGAAAGGGCATCGGCAACGGGATTCATTTTCCCAGGGACGTATTGAAGGGTGCTATTGTATTCAGCCACGGCGGAGAGATGTCGGCGTTGCCGGGCGGACCAGGCATCAGACTGTCGAGTAAAGGCGTGCACCAGAGGCATGTGGTCTGTGCGAATGACGAAGGGCGTACCTTCTAAGAAATGGCGAAAGTGACGGACAGCCAAGTGCACCGCCAGCAATTCTCAATCGAAGGTAGAATAACCCGAATCTGCCTTGGACAGTTTTCTGCTGAAGAAGGACAATGGGCGGGGCGAGCCGTTGAACACCTGCTCGAGTACTGCACCAATAGCGACGTCACTGGCATCGGTGGAGAGAAGGAGAGGGGCATGTGGGATAGGAAAAGTGAGAGCCGCAGCAGTTGATAGGGCCTTATTTGCATTGCAGAAGGCCGCATCTTGAAGGGGACCCCACTTCAGGTCCTTCGGCTTGCCCTTGAGAGAGGCGTAGAGGGGAGCAAGAGTGGCGGCAATGACTGGCAGAAAACGGTGATAATAGTTGATCATGCCCAAGAATTCCTGCAGAGCTTTGACGGTCGAGGGCACGGGGAAGTTCTGAATGGCTGCTACCTTCTCAGGGAGGGGGTGGACACCTTCAGGAGTTATGCGGTGCCCTAAGAACGATACTTCGTTGGCGCCAAAGGTACACTTGTCGTACCGGACTACAAGGCCGTTTTGTTGCAGGCGGTCGAGCACGATGCGCAGGTGACGGAGGTGTTCCTCTTTTAAGGAGGAGAACACAAGTATGTCGTCCACATAACATACACAGAAAGGGAGGTCCCCTAAGATGCCATCCATGAGACGTTGAAAAGTGGCCCCAGCATTACGAAGGCCAAAAGAGGAGTAATTGAAGGTGTATGTACCAAACGGAGTGGTGATGGCAGTCTTGGGGATGTCTTCTGGGTTCATAGGCACCTGATAATACCCCTTCAAGAGATCGAGCGTAGAGAAAACCTTTGCTTTGTGCAGGTAGGAGGTCACGTCGGCAATGTTTCGGAGGGGGTAGTGATCCGGTTCTGTTTGCATGTTCAGGCGCCTGTAATCCCCGCACGGACGGAGGGAGCCGTCTTTCTTCAGAATGATGTGTAAGGGTGACGACCATGGGCTGGAGGCCTTTTGGCAAAGGCCCATTTCATCCATTTCGGCGAACGTCTGTTTGGCGTCTGCCAATCGTTCCGGTGCCAGACGTCTGAATTTCGTCTTGATATGGTGATAAATACCGTGCTTGGCAGGAACCGTGGGCGTTTGGCGAAGTTCTGGACGGAAAACTTGCGGGTACGACGTGAGGAAGTGGGCGTAGGCATCCGTGGGTGCGCTAATGTGGAGAGCGAGGTTAGAGGGGGCGGGTTGAAGAGGTGTCGACAAGTACGAGTCTGAGTGGACCAATCGTCGGTGGGCGACATCGACCAGAAGGTGGAAATGAGAGAGGAAATCCGCACCGAGGATTGGCATGGTGACATCAGCAACGAGAAACTTCCAATTGAATTTACCGTTTCCGAACGATAATGTGAGGTTCTCGTAACCGTAGGTGGGTATCGCAGATCCGTTGGCAGCTACCAAGCGGACGTCGCCAGATGTAGACAGACTACGTCATGTCTTGAAGAGTTTCCTTGGCAAAAGAGAACGACAAGCACCCGTGTCTACCAAAAATCGCACACCCGTTCCTGCATCCTGTAAAAAGAAAAGATTAAAATCACGGGAGGCCACCGCCACGAGCGATGGCCTACTTACACGTTTTTTGGCCACTGACAATCCTTGGCACATTTCTTCGCAGTTGCTCCGAATCTGAAGTGGTAGTAGCAAAACTGCGGCGGATGGGAGGTAGTAAGTGGCTGTAGAAGTTGTTTGTTGGGGCGCGAGCGATTGGTGGGTGGTGGGCGGCTTTGTCTCTGCTTCGGCACGTCACGGTGTGGGCGTGTATGTCCTACGGCATTCATGTCAACTTCAGTTGACGTTGAATAGGCATCCTCTTCGTCAGGGGTGGAGGCGTTGATGGAGGTCTTGAAGTGGCTGTCCAGAAGGGCGTCGCCTTTGGTCATCAAGTCCTTTATGGGTAAACTATCGACATCGGGTATGGCAGCGCGTATAGGTCCAGGTAAATGGCGTATCCAAAGGGCACGAATTAGGTTCACCTCACGAGGAGAGCCGTCTGCGGCAGGTTAAAGGCGAGCGATACTGGTCATTTCCCTGAGGGAAAGCGAAGCCCTTTGGTCCCCCAACGGTTGTTGCGAGAGCTGAAAAAGCTTTGCTACACGGGCGGCTGGCGACGGCGAGTACTGCTGCAGAAGATATGTTTTGAGGGCGTCATACGCTATTGGGGTGTCTCCTTGTTCACAAAGCCAGTCGGATATTTCCGGGAAGGTGTCCTCGGGTATCGCCGCGAGAACATAATCTGCTTTGGTGGTTAAGCGAGTCACGCCGTTGATGCGAAACTGGACTTCTGCGAGCTGAAACCAAGCAAACGCCTCTCCGCTGGCGAACGGTGAAAGTTTCAATGGAGCGGCCGCAGTGACAACTGCTGTAGTAGAGTCCATCATAGTACCAACGATGGAGGGGTGAGGGAGGTGGAGGTGGAAGGCAGCGGGAGCGAGTCGACTTCCGGGGTCACCAATGTGACGGTGCCGAGAGAGAGGTTATGACTCAAAGGCAGGATGCAATCAACTGAGTTGTTTATTAAAGAACACTCTCCTTTATATACAAAATCTCAAAACAACAAGAATTTTCATGTTCAAATATTGACAATGTTACAGAGGAGAAAAGCAGACATGAATTTTCATGTTCGTTTTAGTGCGAGGGAAGAGCGAAGATACAAGCATAATATATACAAAAGGAATTATGTACAATTGTGTGACACACGGTTGGTTCACCATAATAAATCCTTAATAAATGGCTACACATAATTACAAATTACGTTAATACAATACCTGTATAATAAATACATATTTCAAACCAAAAAAAAAGAATAATGATAATGAAATAATGAATAAAAAAGGGGTTTTAATGTAACACTTTACCTTAGCGACAGGCCAGCGCAGGTGTAGGGACTGCTAGGCAGGAGGAGACGGAAGATCAGCGAGGAGGTAGGGACGATGACTTTGTACGATAACGTGTACGATAACTTACACTAACATACACTACTACGTGAACTTTAACTTAACTTAGCTTATTTTTTTTTCATTTTTATAATTTTATATTTTTTTTTTACATTTTTTCTTTTCTTATTTTTAATTTTCATCACTTTCACTCGATTCGGTCTTCCTTTTCTTTGCTTCACTTTCTTTCTTTTCATCATGATCACTAGACCGTTTTAAAGATTTTTTAAAGAAATTTTCGAGTGAAAGTTGCTTGGTACGGCTTTTGAGGATTTTTCTAAAATGCGTTAAGCAAACATCACCGAACTGCGCAACAACACGGCAAACTTGAAGTTTCTTGGGTGATGCTTGTCGATGAAATCAACAACGTGTTGATGACATGCCAACATCTGTTTTATTTCCGCCGTACCCAAGATTTGGCCTACCTCCTCGATCTCCTCCGAATCACTCAACTGCGCTTGGAACTCATCATGCTGCATGGCTTGCAGCTCCTTGAGTTCCTCGGTGGTGAGCTATTCACGATGCTCATCGACGAGTTAGGTGATGTCATCTTCATCCACCTCCAGATCCATGGACTTGCCAAGGGATACAATCTCTTCGATGTCTTCCTCGGAGGCAACCACAGGTTCATTCTTGGAGCCAAAACCTTCGAAATCTCTGGGAGCAACAGCATCAGGCCAAAGCTTCTTCCAAGCGGAATTCAGGGTCCGACGAGTTACTCCCTCCCAAGCCTGATCAATGATCTTTAAGCAGTGCACGATATTAAAGTGGCTCCTCCAAAATTCACGCAAAGTTAAGTTGGTGCTTTGCATGACATTAAAGCACTGCTTAAATAAGTGCTTGGTGTAGAGCTTCTTAAAATTAGAGATGACTTGCTGGTCCATGGGCTGGAGGATAGGGGTGGTATTCGGTGGAAGATACAACACCTGGATGAATTTGTATTCGTCGATGATATCATCTTCGGGTGAGCGGGTGCAACATCCAAACAAAGCAAGCACTTTAAAGGCAAATTCCTCTCCTGAAGATACTTCTTGACAGCAGGGCCGAAAACTACGTTTACCCATTCCACAAAGATATGCCTAGTAACCCAAGCCTTAGAATTAGAATGCCATAGAACATGTAGCAGGTCTTTATTAATTCTATGTGCTTTAAATGCCCTAGGGTTTTCGGAATGGTAAACCAATAACGGCTTTATTTTGCAGTCCCCGCTGGCGTTGGCACAAAGCGCAAGAGTCAACCGATCCTTCATTGGCTTATATCCAGGCATTTTCTTCTCTTCGGCGGTAATGTATGTTCGACTAGGCATCTTTTTCCAAAACAGACCGGTTTCATCACAGTTGAACACCTTCCTCCGCCACGATGCTTTTGAACTTTTTAACAAAGTCTTTAGTAGCCTTAGTGTCCGAACTCGAAGCTTCTCCATGACGAACAACTGAATGAATCCCGGACCGTTCCCTAAATTTCTCGGACCAACCTCGAGACGCCTTGAATTCCTCCGTCGTAGGATCGGCTGAACTCTCCCCCACGTCATCCCGAGAGCGCGCCGCTTTCAAGTCACTGTAGATAGCGCTGGCCTTCTCACAAATGATCGTTTCCGTGATCGTATCGCCAACAATCTCCTTGTCTTTGATCCATATTAACAAAATTCGTTCCATCTCTTCAAGGGTAGTGCTACGACGTTTGGAAATAATCGTGATCTCCTTCGAAGGTTTCACTGCTTTAATGGCTGCCTTCTGTTTTATGATCGTCGAGATCGTAGACATATTCCAGCCATATTGTTTAGCCAGATCGCTAACACGTACACCTCGCTCATGCTTTTCTATTATTTCTTGCTTTAATTCTAATGAAAGCATAGACTTCCTCCTTTTCTCACCACTACTACTACTTCCTGAACCGAAACTAAGCTTTTTAGGACCCATGATTACGGAACACAGGAAACAACACGTGAAAAAGGAAGATAAATAAAACTGTTAAAACTGAGCGAATAGAGGACAACCACACGATGCGCACGAGATGAGAGGACTGATCAAGGTGGTGCTCGATTGGCGTCCCTCCGATGCGCTGCCGTCTAGCGGCGTCAACAACAAACGACGTTGGACGCTTTCGAGAAAATTCCACACGTACGTATTTTATTTGGGTATTTGAGAAATGTATAGCCGGCTCGTTAGGTCAGTTTCACTCACCTTTCTTTTCCAGAAAAATGCCTCCAAATATCCCCCTGCGTCTTAACACTACGAAAAAGCTGCGTACGATAGTTTGACAAACCTCAAACTCAAAACTAATAACATGCAAGCACTCACACTCACCAGACATAAGTAATAAATAGATTTAGCTTTAAATTTCTCTTCGTTTAATGAAGTACTATAGCATGTTATTTTTATATTGTGGTGATCAGCTGATGACTCGCCAATCCCTTTCTAAAAGCAAACATGCCAACTAGTGGTCTCCTATCAGACAATTCTGTGCCATATTGGTTGTTTATGCAGTATTTATCTATTTTCTCATATTTTGTAAATATTTTGTGATAAAGTAATATTTTAATAATGAATTTGATGCCTGAGTTCCAAAATATGACAAAGACAGTTGTTGAATACGATCTTGGTAAAAACATCTCACTGTTAGATGAGTTCAGTGTTACCAAGTTAGAAGAAAATATCTAGTATTCCACCTAGAGGAATTTCTAGAGATCTCCTTGTTCAATGATTATTTTTTGTAGAAATGTGTAAGCTATATGAGGAATTTGGGAAATATTACTGGATTTTACTTCTTTACCAAAAGTTTATTAAGAACATTTGGCAACACTGTGTTCATGTAAACAAGCACTTGAAACATCGTGACCAAACACTAAACGTGTAGTTGTGGTAGCAAATACGGCAGGTTTAGAGGTTTCTTACATGAAAATGTAATAAAATTGGGATAACCAGCATGCGGGTAATTGATATTAATTTAAACATTTCATAATACAACCAAAATATGAAAATTTACTATGCCTAACAAAAATCACACTGACTAGGAATTGCTGCTAGGATTGTTTAT